>NC_060259.1:69485634-69788664 GCF_921293095.1 Ischnura elegans | reverse complement strand
GTTTTAAACTAATTTAAACACTTTTTATAATCGAAAAACTTAATTTGTTAAAGAAAAATTTTGTAAATTCCTGATTTTTCAATATTTTGTTTTCTTTTGTGAAGGACAATAACTGTGTTTTTATATTTCGGGGGGTGAGGTCCGGACCATCCCCATGGCTACGCCACTGGGAAGGAGCACGTGAAGGAGAGGTGGAGAGGAAGGAGCCCGCTCCCTCCGTATTTCAAACAACAAGGCTACAAATGAGGGAGTCGGGCGAAGAAATCAGATCTTGCTTCAGTGGCGTCGCGACGCGTCGTTGCCTTCAAAGCGAAGCCGGGTGCGCTACGTGATATATGTAGTTCGCGTTTCCAATCCGTCTGTCGCGTCACGGGGCCGTTGTGCTCCGCCCGATTATGCAATGCATGCAGGGCCGGAACTAGCCTTACATTTACGACGAAAATAATAAGAAAAGAGAAATGAGGGACTGGAAACCAAAATTTAAATACAGTGAAAGGAAGAAATGACGGGGGTGGAAGAAAATAAGGAAGGGAATCCCGCCTTACCTTGGCTTCCGCCCGAACTCTCCACCCCATGCGTCCGTCCACCACTTGATTCTCGTCAGAGCTTCGACGAGATAAACGCTCTTCGCCTTGAACTCAGGCGAACGAAAGCTGTCGTCTTCGCCCGGACCCAAGCGAATGAATGAATACCGGTGCCGCAGGCCAGCACCGTTCTTCCGGTGCTGCTCAAGCCCTCTTTAGGCAAAAAAGTACGGCACAAAACAAAAAAACCAAGGCAGGCGGGAAAAAGAAGAAAAGAGGGAAATTCAAATGGAAGAAAAGAAGGCATAAGGCTGTTCCGGCCCGAACATACCGCCCACCTGAATTTAGCAAAAATTCACCTCTTTATAACGAAAACTGAAATAAGCTGCGTTCTTAGTCCTATCCTAAGAGTTGGGTTTGGGATACTATAGCTTCACTTCCAGAGGCCCATCTGGAAGACTTACTACAGGACTCAGGTTAGGCCGTGGATAGGGAATTAGAAGGAATAAGAATGTTAAAAACGAAACTAACGCGCAACTAGCGAGAAAAAAAAATCTTATATCCGATCTCACAAGTGCTCTACCAGATATAATCCAAAATTTTCTGACGATTAATGCCTCTACCATTCGAGGTCCCCCGTGCAGAGATGCAAAGTGATAATGTCGCACAATCAATCTAGAGAGATGACTCTCTTTAGGCAACAAAACAGGTTGTTTTTGTGATTGAGGCAATGCGGAATTAATGAGCCTGCCGCCCACCCTGAGGATTCCTTGATCATCAATAATAGGAGATAAACGAGCAAAAGTAGAATGAAGACACTTGTTTCTAGAGATAGAATGGAGGACATTCTTGAAATGACATTTCTGAACCAGTTTTATGATGAGGTTAAGAGATTCGGTCCATTCAGATTCCAAAATAAGAAGATTGGATGGTCGCTGCACTCCCTTACAACCAGAGATAAATCTACGCACAAATACAACTGTTCGTATTAATTTCAAGTAGCAGGAGTACGCCTTCATCCAATGACATGAACATCCCTTTTCATCTTGGATGGCCCCTGCCCATTGCACTTGAATCTTAACCTCCGGTAGATCATTTGCATATTTACTTTCCGAAGGTATAGATGGCCACTTTGATTCATCCTCCCTTAGAAATTCCGGACCTGACCAATATAAGTCACATAGCAGCAACTGATTTGGCATCATTCCCCTCGAAACACAATCCGCTGGATTGTTGGATGATTCAATATGTCTCCACGAAGAACTGGGAATTGAAGCCGTAATTTTAGTGATTCTGTTAGCAACAAAGGTCTTTAATAAATGAGGTGACATTCGCAACCACGCCAACACAATCTGAGAATCGGTCCAGGCATATATTTTGAGGATCTGAAGTCTTTTGTCCAAAAAAGATGACAAACGGGATAGAAGCTTAGATAATAAATACGCTCCCATTAACTCAAGCCTTGGAATAGATAAAGTTTTCAAGGGAGCAACTTTACTTTTAGCTGCAACTAGATGAACATTAATTTCTGATTCTGCGATCGTTCTTATATACACCACCGCACCGTAGCCGCGCTCCGATGCATCACAGAATCCGATCAGTTGCGCCTCAGAAGAAGACCGTGGAAATATATATCGAGGAAACTTTATCTGCTGCAACAACTGACTCTGCGAGACAAAATTATCCCATTGATTCTTAATGACTTCTGGAAGGGAATCATCCCAAGATAATTTTTCATTCCACAGGGATTGCATCAAAACTTTAGCCCATAAAGTTACGGGAGACAAAGCCCCAATCGGGTCAAAAATTCTGGCAATGTTCGAAAGCAGCTTTCTTTTTGAATTGACCACCGTATCAAAATTGACATGATAGGAAAAAGTATCGGATTTTGGTGACCAGTACATTCCCAAAACTTTTAAAAGGCAAACATCGCTCGAATCAAAATTTAAAATTGATACCTGTTTCTCCTCGGGAATATGACTTAACAATTCCGGAGCATTGCTTGCCCATTTTCCAAGAGAAAAGCCTCCTGATAAAAGCAAGGAAATTAATTGCTTTTGCAAATTTAGTGCCTCTGCAATCGAGCTCGCTCCCGTGACGATATCATCAACATATGTGTCATGAAGAAGCACCTTTGAGGCTAACGGGAAATTTTGTCCTTCATCACTGGCGAGCTGATGTAGAGTTCTGATCGCTAGAAAAGGTGAAGAAACAACTCCGTAGGTCACCGTATTCAATTCATAATCCAATAATGAGGACGATGGATCCTCTCGGAAGACAACGTGTTGATAGGTGCGATGGTCGGGATGTAACGATATTTGTCAATACATTTTCACAATGTCGGTAATAAACGCGACCTTATGCGTCCTAAATCCAATTAAAAGGTCAAAAATGTCCTTTTGAAGTTTGGGACCAGTTTCTAAGACGTCATTTAGTGAATTACCGAGTGATGTCTTCGCCGAGGCATCGAAAACAACACGTATTTGACCGCACTGAGAAGCATCCTTAAACACGGCATGATGGGGCAGATAATACGATCCGGGACTCGTAGACCTGGACATATGTCCCAGCGACTCGTACTCGCTCATGAATTTATGGTACTCGCCTTTTAAACGCGAGTTCCTTGACAATCTGCGCTCCGTGTTCATCCAGCGCGTGATAGCATATCCATGAGAATCTCCCAGAGTGGGAGGACATGCCTTAAATGGCAACATAACTTGATATCTACCGTCAGACATACGACGATGCGTATTTTGAAACCCTACTTCGCATTGCACGTCTTCAGGTCTCGGTAGAATTTCGACCTCCACTTCTTCCACTTCCCAAAACCTTTTCAGTTGATTAAGAAGAAGTGTCTCCCTCTTACCAATAGCCAGCGAAAGTACCTGAGAAGGATTCTGGGGGGCAATGGTTGGATAACTTCCCATTATAACCCAACCGAACACAGAATTCATAGCTATCACATTTGCGTAAGACAATGATTTCCGCCCACCAAGAAGAATCCTAGGAAATAAATCCATGCCCAATAACATTTCTACAGGGGCCGGTCTATCGAACTCGGGATCTGCGAGACGCAAATGTGCAAATTTTTTGAAAAGATAGAGCGGGATAGGAGTTGTTGGAAGTTCATTTAAGACCTCCGATACTACAACTGACCTCGTGGTCAGTACGGGGGTTGACGTATGCCTTGGAGATAAAGAGCATAAAACCTGACCGTTGGGTTGCTGCAGGGGAACATGCGCTAAGCCAAATAGCTCGCCCTCGTAAGCGGAGATGGGCAAAGATAATCGCCTTACCGCCGAGGACGAAATAATGGATAACTGCGAGCCCGGATCTATTAGAACTCTGATACGCTCCCACGCCCCATTACTAGCCTGAATCAAGGCAACCGCTGTGCCTAGAATAGTCGAATGCTGCCGATCACTCCGAGTGCATGACGATATGATAGCAGGGGGTATGGATGAGGTGGTAGATGTTTTTGACAAGGAAATACCCTCTTGACTATCGTCACGCAATCCGGTGGAAACCTTTCCTGCGTCATTCGCGCCGACTGAGTTCCCATCTTCGGCAGAATTATGTAAAGACGTGTGGTGATAGCGTTTACATCTTTGACAGCGCATACCTCTTGCTTGACACTTGGGAGCCCAATGACCCGGCCTTAGGCAATTGAGACACAGCCCTTTTGAACGCACAAAGGTTGAACGTTGATTACAACTCATTTCAATGAAACGTGGACATTTAAATAAAGGATGCAAAGAAGAACACAATGGGCAATTATCACGTTTCTCTGAATAATTAGACATCCTTGAAGAGGCTTCGTTGGCTGAAACTGGCAGAGAAAATTTAAATCTACCTCGAGAATTCGTGGAGGTAAATTTAGAAACCGATCCACTTGATGTTTGCAGAATTTTAATTCTTTTCTTTACAAAATCAATTAGATTTGTTACAGAAGGGAACATGTTTCCACTCAGCGATCCTTCAAACTGGGATAATATCTCAGAATTCAAAACTCGAGCGGCTAAGCGGAATAAAATAAATTCTCCCAAATCTGGAATATTCAGGGTCCCTAAGGCCGCATACATTTCTGCAAATGTTGTCACGAATTGTTGTAACTCTGCTTGATTATTAGAAATTTCTGGAAACGACAACATTTTGTCCAAAAATGAAAATCCAAGAATGCGAGGATTATCATAAAAATCGTTTAATTCTCTCCAGGCGGATGGATAATGAGCTTCGCCAAAAGGTACAGAGGCAATTATTGCCAATGCCTTACCTTGGAGAGAAGATTTAAGATAGGAAAATTTTTCAATGGCGGATATATCATTCCGGTAATGCACCACCGATTTAAATATATCGCGAAAAGCGGGCCATTCAGAAAACAACCCCGAAAACTTCGGAACATCAATGGCTGGGAGTTTACATTTTTGAGATTGCACAGGGGCTTCCCCGTCCACATCGCTCGTGGACGCCCTCAATCCATCAGAAACAGACAAAATAAAATAATACTTCTCCTCGAACTCCTTTGCCAAAACGGAATCTATCTTATACACGTCCGCGCGATTGCAATTATTGCAGTGCTCAAAAATTGCCAAATTTTCATCTAAAAAACCACGATAAACTTCCTTTAGACTAGAACACCTGGCAGAAAATACGCCAAAATTAGGATGCTCCCTGACTCGCCCCTGGTATTCACTCAACTGACGTGCCAAATCATACGCGACCGAAAGAGTGGCTTTGAACTGGTCCCGTTTGAATCGCAGAAGGGATAGACGCGATTCGAAATTCTGTCTCGTGGTTATTTCACTTTCTGGCATGATTGCACTAAACGCACTAAATAAATTAAAATAAAATAAAGCCTAATGATTTCCAAATCTGTCCCGGGTTTCGGCACCAAAAAATGTCGCGTCACGGGGCCGTTGTGCTCCGCCCGATTATGCAATGCATGCAGGGCCGGAACTAGCCTTACATTTACGACGAAAATAATAAGAAAAGAGAAATGAGGGACTGGAAACCAAAATTTAAATACAGTGAAAGGAAGAAATGACGGGGGTGGAAGAAAATAAGGAAGGGAATCCCGCCTTACCTTGGCTTCCGCCCGAACTCTCCACCCCATGCGTCCGTCCACCACTTGATTCTCGTCAGAGCTTCGACGAGATAAACGCTCTTCGCCTTGAACTCAGGCGAACGAAAGCTGTCGTCTTCGCCCGGACCCAAGCGAATGAATGAATACCGGTGCCGCAGGCCAGCACCGTTCTTCCGGTGCTGCTCAAGCCCTCTTTAGGCAAAAAAGTACGGCACAAAACAAAAAAACCAAGGCAGGCGGGAAAAAGAAGAAAAGAGGGAAATTCAAATGGAAGAAAAGAAGGCATAAGGCTGTTCCGGCCCGAACACCGTCTCTAATTGTTTGAGGGGTTAATGCTGCGCTTGTTTCTTTGAAAATTATGCTGTTTGGACAATCAGTAAAGTGTAATTTTAGAATTGTAGATAGAAAACTGAGTGGCAATCAATTAGAGCTGAAAAATAAACAGAAATATCGTCAGGAATGCGTCTCGTTTGGTCTAATTCTTTTTTAAATCCCGTGCATATCATCTAATTGTCGAAGCTATCAAGATATTTTCGGGCCCAAAAAGTCACTCTCCTAGTATTTGTAGTCTAGAAACAGAGAATTGAAGCAGGTAGGCCAAAAAAGGTCAGTTGGTGAGGCGAGTTAGGGATGAAACACGCTTCAATTGTTTTTATGTGATTTGATATTTTCCTTAGAAGACAATGATTTTTGGTCCATGTGATTTCGGATACAAAAAAAAACAACAAAGGCACGGGCTGGTGGACGGCCGAGGGTGGTTTTCTGAAATCTGCGACGTAGTTACTTTTGACGTGGTTATTATCCTACGGCGCTGAAATTCCTCCTATGATTGTTCAATCTCTTGGGAAGAGTCACACTATGTGCCAGTCGTATTTTGCCTTTTTTATTTTCTGGCTGAAAATCCTGGCCACGGCTGAAATTCTACTCGCAACCTCTGCGAGAGCTTTCAAACAAAACGGTTCATGAGTAGGACAAGAATCGCATGCGACGACGCATTCGAAGAGAGAATCGGAACTCTTTCCACCCTGATGGGGCGTTGCATTCACTGAATCTATTATTTAAAATTTCGGATCCAGATCCGATGTCTTCCGCGACTTTGGATCCGATGTATCCGATGAAGGGCAATATCCGCGGATATTTGGATCCGAGGTATCCGATCCGACCATCCCTAAAAATAACAATAGCCGCGGTGGCTACATTCTCGTTTGGCCGCGGTGGCTAAACAAGAATGTAGCGTTCATTGCGTCCATACACACTAGAGCAGCCTGGCGGGTGCGCGGTGGCGGCCGAACGCAACCTGTCGAGTCCGCCCGGAGGCCGCGGCGGCTTATGCCAAGCAAGTATCAACTTCCTCAAGGGTTGCATTGATGAAACTGGGCTATACAAACGCGAATGTGTCTAATTTTTTTTATTATTGACGCAGACGCGTGTTAGTCTAAAAAAGTTACGTATATAAAAAAACCCGCTCTCAGCGCGTATTTATAAGAAACTTTTTTCACAGGAAAACTCGCTCTCTGCACGTTTTTATTATCATCAGACTTCAAATATCATTCGAAAATAAAAAAAATATATTTCGATCTATTATACTTCAAAATTGGTGGTCGAGATGAATTCTCCGAATGTGATTCATAATCGCAATACTTTGATTTGCCGTGACCAGCGGCTAATAAAAGAACGGAAAACGCATGCATTGCTTCCCGATCCCGAGGTTTCCAATTTTTTTTTCTCTTAGAGTTGCCCATGATCACGCGCCATTTCAGGGTTCGTCGGTTTGTCGCTCTTGCCGACATTTTCATGTTTCCGAGGCCGCTTAGGTATGTTAGTCGCAGCACCCGCGTGCCGGGCGTATCCTCCGCGCGGGCAAGGCTGACACTGACAAACTTATAGTCTATGCTCAAAACATTTATCTTCCTGGAATCGATGGAATCGGAATCGACTTTAGGCGATCGATTCTCGATTCCGATTCCGTGCCCGAGAATCGGTGGAATCGAGAATCGACATTTGGAATCGACTCATCCCTAATGTTAATCCTAGAAAATATTCAGAAAGTTATCAAGAACATGATAATGAAGGATTCGGAAACTCGAAGGACCCAAATTTTGGACAGAGTAAATCTGCTGGACCTCATTTTATGACGCAAGAGGATTTAAATGATCTACTTCACGATTTAAATTTTATCCTGAAAGCATGGTAAAATATTAGGATCACGATTTAAGGGTTGAAAATTGTTGGATCCAAATTCGAAACTTTTGATGTCCCGCTCTCGCCATGACGAATTTGATTTGGTTTCTTCACCAAAACAGATTTGCTTTTTGCAATGATGTTCTCTCTGTTATGGATACTCTTAATTTCGAATTAATCACAGATGATTAGCGTTTGCTCATTTATTCCTCCTAAGTTATTTTAAAGGCTAATCTCTTACCTAATGGCAATGAGCTCCCATCAATACTGTTAACTCATGAAACTGAAATGAAAGAATCTTACGAGAATATGCAGTTACTTTTAGAAAAAAATCACTACCAAAATATACATGGAAAATTTGTGGCCACTT
Source organism: Ischnura elegans (assembly GCF_921293095.1). Lineage (NCBI taxonomy): Eukaryota > Metazoa > Arthropoda > Insecta > Odonata > Coenagrionidae > Ischnura > Ischnura elegans. The sequence goes on along the minus strand of NC_060259.1, from coordinate 69,780,506 downwards.
AAAGTAATTGCAATGTTACTAGGATTACAGCTTGGCTCTACGAAATGTTTTGCTTCATCTGCGAATGGGATATCAGGGATAGAAAAAAATGTTGCTTGAAAACAATGCGTCCGGAACGTAAAGAACTCGTCCCTGGATCCAAAAATGTCCTTTTTCAACCTTTGGCTGATCCAAAAAAATATTCTTTTTCCTCCTCCTATTAAATATGGACTTTTTTCAATTTTGTTGAAGCCATGGACAAATATGGTGCTGGTTTTACTTACTTGAAACAAAAAGTCGTTCAATTAAGTGAGATCAAATAAGGAATATGTATTGGGCCACAGATTAGGAATTGAAGGTTACAGAATTTCAATAGCAAGTGAGATCAATGGAGAAAAGCGCGTGGAACGCATTTAAAAATGTATCGGGACATTTTTTAGGAAATATCATGGCAGAAAATTATCATGACCTGGTGGCTATGTTAATAAAATTAAATCGTACCAAAATATGGGCTGCAATATGAATTTTAAAATCTATTTTCTCGACTCAAACCCTGCCTTTTTCCACCAAACCTAAGCGCTTTTAGAGATGAACAAAGAGAGGGTTTCGAACAAGATATTTTACATTTGGAAAAATAGAACCAAGGAAATTTCAGCAACATGTTATCAGATTACTGATTGACACTGAAAAGGAACTTACCAGATGCTAAATATATAAGAAAATCCTACGAAAGTACCTATTTTTCACATTTTTAAAATCACGATTTATTTGCTTAAATATTCTTGAATCCTTATTTAGTTCGGTTGTCCTAAAGAAAGTAGACATGATAGAAAATATCTGAGCCGAGATTTGGAAACAGGACGAAAAGCACCTCAAGGATCATCCAACAACATCTCTAGGTTAGAAAAAAGTTTTTTGTTGACCAGTGTATTTAGGGTAATTCCTGATGCTCAAAATCGCTCCTCGCCCTTGCTGCCTTGCAGATTACGTCTAGCGAATATTTATCCCGTAAATTTTCAGAGACGAGAAAATGAGGATGTGGAGATGGGCTTTCAGTGAATTTTATTACGAGTGCCGGAGTAGGAGCGAAGAAGGAAAGGAAATGAGGGTTAGAGTGAGATAGCGGGTAAAAGTAAGGCACTATTCCTAGGGATATCAAATGCGCCATCATTGTAGAGAGGAGTACGAAATACGTTCGAGACTCGGTTCGAGGCAGGCAAATTCACCGTCACGACCTTGGTGGCTGAAAAAAAGACCGTATTTGAATTTCCCTCGTCTCTTTCCAAGGATTATATACTGTTAGAAAGGGAACCCATTCTCCTGCGAAGCGATGGTGGCGGCACAAACTTTGTTGGGATACTTTTTTCCCCCATAGTACTTCCTCATCACTAAATAGATTTACATTAACCCTAGATTTATGTTTCCCCTTTCTGGTGTTCGTTCTATTATTACTGTTCAGAGATAATATTAAAATATTGTGATCACTACAAGAGACTGGGAATGACTCCTGACCTGTTATTGTGATGTCCGTTTTGCTTTTTATATAGAATCGATCTATTCTCGTCGCGTAGTTGTTAGTTATTAGTGTATACTTGACTCTATATTCCTCTAAAACTAGGTCATTTACATCTAGAGCATCGAAGACACTTAACATTTTTTTCAAGTCCGTATTCACTGGGTAGATAACTCTATCCAGGTTGTTCAGGGTATCTTTAACATCTACTATAGCATTGAAGTCACCACCTAATATACACTTTTCCTGAAAATGATACATATAATGACATAATATTTCATTATAGAATACTCTCCTTTCTGCCGCCAGCTTACTCCCAGATGGGGCATAGACATTTATAATCTTAAACATGTAAAAATCAGCTATTAGAATGCGGCCATCAGGGCTATAAATATCATTTTTTAAACACAGATTCTTTATAAACATTAGGCTTGTGCCGCGTTTACCTTGCGAGTTTATTAGCACCTTAATGTCCTTTCTCAACCAATATTCTGATGGTATCACCTCCTGTAACAATAGGACATCGATATGGTTTTGTTGTAAACATAGAAAAACTTGTTCGATTTTTCTTTTCGATGTTATTCCGCATACATTTAGAGTTGCTATTTTACATGTCATTTTTAAGTTTTTTATTTAGTAGTGACGTTTTTTTTCACTCCCGTGACTTTTGCGCTGTAGTCTTTCCTAAAATATTCTTTCGTAAAAGACGTAGAAGCATTGTCCCTCCCCTTCCGCCTAGCCCTCTTCTTTGTTCCCGTTGCCTTACCCCGATCGTCCTCGCTTTTACTTTCCTCCCCTATTTCCTCACTCATACTTTCGGGTCGCTCTCCTTGACTGAAATCGACCGTCCTTGGCTTATCCGCCGGGTCATCGGCTGCGGGCGGCCCAGCAAGGACTTCCGCATCCATTCCCTTGTTGTTTCCCTCACTTAACCCCCAGTCTATTTTTTTGGGCCTTTCTTCCGCTTCACTCAACACTACTAACTCCTCCCCCTCACTTTGTTTATCTGCCACGCGGTTAAACAGGGACCTGCTTTTCACTGTTGTTCGATTTGAGTATTATTTGCTTATTCTCCGCTTTGAATTTTTTCACAGTTTGGGCTTTTTCACTATCCCGCACACGTTCATCGTCTGAGCTCTCAGCTGATTCACTGTTGCCCGTGGACGACCTTTCCCTTCCTTCCCTCGCACCGCGCACACCTCGTCTATTCTTCTTTTTTCTTTCACTCCCTCCCTTATTTCCACTTTGTTCATCAGTCCTCCCCTCCCTTGACCCAGTTTCAGCCACTACAGAGTCATTCGTCTCTAGGTCGTCACCTTCCTTTCCCCCTAATTCCTTTAACTGCGCGTGGCTCCCCTCTATGTCCATTAAATCCTGTTCTGTTATCGCTTTAACCAGGGACGCCGACTTAGCAAAAATATTGGGGGGGCCCAAACCGGGGATCTTTCCCCGGGAAATTTATAAGTAGTGAGTTTTAAGTTTTTTTAAGCATTTTAGAAGAGTCATATGATCAACATTAGAACACTGAGAACTCTAATCTCGATATCTGGACACTCCGGGGAAAATCGACAAGCCTGACACTTTTTTCCTCACACCCATAACGAATTATTGAGGGGGCTCGGGCCCCCTCAAGCCCCATGGAGTCGGCGCCACTGGCTTTAACTGCTTCACTATATCCCCGTTTTATCGGATTAATTAGGTTGGGACAGTTAACCCTAAGGTGATCTGTACCCCCGCACCTGGAACAGGTAATTATCTGCCCTTCGTAGTGGATAATCGCCCGCTCACCTGCTATGTTGAGGTAGCTGGGAATATTCTTTTCCACTATCATCTTAACGGTTCGATTGCCGTTTTTTAATTTAAACTTATGTTCCCCCCCCCCCATTTCGCCTCCAAATACGATAAGATTTTCCCGTAATCCTTCATCACCTCACACACCTCGCGCTCTGTAACTTCAAAGGGGAGCATACATACCCGAACATACGTTGCACTCTTGGCTGCAGGCTCCATCGTTGCCACTCCTCTTTTCTGCCTCTTCGAGGGGAAGGGCAGCTCTCCCGGGTTGTCCATCAGGATCCTCTGCAAAATCTCCTCACTTCGGACTTTCAGGAAGGCTGTCCTCCTGAATGGGCCAAATTGAAGACCTATGACGTCTTCCTCCTGTACCTGTAGCTCTTCGGACATGAACGTCATCACCTCGTAACTGGTGATGTCCGTTGTCGCGTTAAAGTTAATCTTAATAGTATTAATTCTTTCCCTCGGCATCGTGATAAGTTGTCGTTCGCGTTTCCGCGCTCGTACAGATGCTTTTCACTTCGAAAACTTAGCGTTATTCAGCGCTTCGCGATCGCGAGAAAAAAAAAACAGAACACAATCGGTTCCTCCCGAGATCGAGCCCAGGCAAATGCCGAGGCAAACGCCGGGCAGGAAAACTCTCGCCTTCGGTAAACTCGGCCGAATTACAATTCAACGGAGCGATCCGCACACACGTCTGACAGGTGTGGCCGTTGGCGAGCTGGGCTGGCTGGCCTGTTGAGGCAAGGGGGTGACAAAACTGCGATATATCTTATGGAAAACCTCTTTTGTTTTGATTTTTCTGGAGCCCCAGTGGTCCAACGGCCTACCCAACATAGAGGCGCTGGTGTAGCCTGTTTTCCCGGGCAGTCTGCTGGGCAGTAATAAACTGGGGGCTGCCATATTGAATCTCGTTGTAAACAAAGGTGATATTGAGGCTTATTGATAGTTATTAGTGTTAACTGCAGACTTTTTTATTGCTTACAAGGTCCCTTACGATTTTGGAATGTGCTCGATGAAGGATACGAGTGTCAATGATCTTGGTTATTGCTAAACTGCATGGCTATGAAATGCATTTGGTGATGAATATGTGAGTAATTCTGTTTCCTTCATTATTTCATTTTGATTTCAACCTGTGATTAGTTAACCTTTTCTCATGTTTTCAAAATTTCATGGTGTCTTGTATTCCTTATATTTCAATATGTTTTTCATCAATCCCTTCTCGCGTATATAAAGAACTAGCCTCAGAAATTGCCCATTACTTGCAGTTAATATTCAGTAAATCCATCAAGCAACACGAAGTACCTAATGACTGGAAAATCGCTAATGTAACGACAATATTTAAAAGTGGAGACAAGGAACAGCCATCTAATTACAGGCCGATATCTTAAACGTCCATCTCTTGCAAAGTCCTTGAACACATCGTAGTCAGTTCGGTAATGAAACACCTAAACGCGCAAAACTTATTAATGGGAACTCAACATGGATTCAGGAAAAGCAGATCGTGCGAAACTCAGTTAGCGCTTTTCGCCCACGATATTTTAGTCTCCGGGGAAGACAACATTCCAGTAGACGCGATTTTTCTTGATTTCAAAAAGGCATTTGATAAAGTACCCCACGGAAAGTTAATAATAAAACTGAAATCTTATGGTCTAGACGAAGATGTCATTTCCTGGATTAGAGAATTTTTGAGTGACCGCGTCCAAAGAGTAGTATTAGACGGTGCAGTCTCCAATGAGGTTAGAGTCACTTCTGGCGTTCCTCAGGGTAGTGTCATTGGCCCACTCCTATTCCTTCTTTATATAAACGACATTGGCGAAGTAGTGCAGAGTAAGTTACGATTATTTGCAGACGACGCTGTAGTTTACCGAGAAATCCGTTCCAGCAAAGATATAGATGAACTAACGAATGACCTTGCTGCTATCCAAGCTTGGTGCGATGCTTGGCAGTTAGAATTAAATTTGGAAAAATGCGTCGTAATGAATTTCTGGAAGAAGAATAACTCCCTACAGCGTAACTATATCATTTGGGGCACCCACCTAAAGGCAGTTGAATCCGTGAAATATCTAGGGGTTAGACTCAATAATGATCTATCGTGGAATAAACATATTCGAGAAATAACCGGTCAAGCTAATCGTAAAATGGGTTTTGTTAAAAGAATATTAGGAAAGTGCGACGACAAAGTGAGAGAAATTAGCTACTTTTCCCTCGTTAGATCACATCTGGAATACGCTGCCAGTGTTTGGGACCCTCATGAAAAAGGCTTAATAACAGAGTTAGAACGCGTGCAAAGAAGATCTGCCAGAGGTATGTGAAAGGTCGTTACGATAGTCTTGTTAGTGTAACTGACCTCTTAGATAAACTCGGATGGGAATCTCTGTCGGACCGTAGATTGAAAAATAGACTAAACCTTTAAGATAAATTCAAGAGCAGTGTCTTTTCTGACGAAGTTAACCATATCTTGCGGACGCCAACGTACTACGGAAGATCAGATCATATAAATAAAATAAGAGAGATAGATTGTAGAACAGACAGATTCCGAATGTCATTTTTTCCACGATCAATAAGAGATTATAACGGCAGCAATAGAACTCGTAAATAGATTGCATGACTTGTAGTGTAGCCTACTAACCTATGTAAAACTTAATGCATGTTTCTTAATTCAATTATTATTTCTAACAGCATATAGTAGTATAGTTTGTTATTATACGGGACGTTTTTTGGACGGAGTGGTGCAGGGGCGGATCCAGGATTTTTTTCTGGGAGGGGCACAAGCAAGGCCGTATCCAGGATTTGGTTCTGGGTGGGGCACAAGGATACCTCGTAATACAAAACGAACGCAATGATAATGGGACCGTATTAAAAATCTTGCATATTTTTGAGGGTCTGGGGGGGCACGTGCCCCAGTGCCCCCCCCCCCCTGGATCCGCCTATGGTGTGGTGTGCATGTGGGAGTCCAAATGCATGCTGCATGCTGGTGATTGGTCACCCCCTGCCAAACACCCTAGAGGTGGCTCGCAGGGTATTATGTAGATGTAAAGGAATTGAATGGATGAGGCGGATACTTTGTGGAGATGCATTATGAGATATGAAGTGAAACACTTTGCACTTTCCACATAAAAAATTTTATTACACTAGAGTCGGCATGTTTCGCTGCACTTCAGCATTATCAAGGCTAAACCAAGAAATTAACCATACCAATGTAAACACAAATTGCACACTAGCAACATTTGAGAAATGGGGGTGGAAGGTGGGGTGGAAAGGAGGGTCGGGAATTTTAAACTGACCGTTGGTCTGGGGTGAGGTAGGGGAGGGGGGGAAGGTGACTGTTTTCAGGTGCTCGGAGGGTTTTTTCCCCGATTAGCTGAGGGAGGTCAAGGATCGGAGAATGGAAAGGAAAAGCATGGTCATTAGTAATAACATCTTTCCTACTAATGGCAGAAACGATGTACAACTGTTCCCAAATATCCATTTTTTTCCCTTTATTAACCCGTTGCAGCATTTCTGGGATGAAGTCAGCCCGGTGTCCATCTTCTAGGAGGTGAGCCGCGAACTGGGATTTTCCTTCCCTGTTTTCAAAGTCCCTCTTATGCTCTTCTGCTCTGACCTTCAGACTTCTCCCCGTCTCACAGTGGGCTGAAATCGAAAAAAGCCGGACAAAACCTCGAAAATGGTTTTTTGAGTATGGAAGTTGAAACTTTGCACATTTGTTGCCAACACATTAGTGCATTTTTTTGACGCAAAATGTTTTTCATAGGTTGATTTTTTGTATAAAATACATAGCCTCAAAGTTAAACAAATTTGGCGCAAATTGCCCGCTTTGAATTATTTTCGAAATTCAGCATGTTTAAACTAATGTCACACCTTTAGTAGTAATTCAATAGCAACAAAAATTTATAAAATTGTTAAGCGGTTTGTTAACAGTGATTACCATCATCTTTTACGGCTTAGTTGTTGTATTTGTGACCAATAGGATACAAAATGGCGGAACCTGTTTTTCGTCGAAGTTTTGGGTTTATGTAGGATTTTAAAAAAAGGATCACCGAGTTACCTCGAGTTATTTACACCACATATTCAACAAAGTATATAGATTACGATAATCGGAAGTGCAGCTGCGACCACCTGCGACGCCGAAATTAAGATCGATTTTTCGAACGTGCGGCACCGCCCGGAGCTTGCTGCTGGCCACGGGAATTGCCGTACTCGACGGATGTTGGATAGTGAATCATTTTAAGCAAATTTATTGTATAAAAGCTATGATATATTATTACTACATTTATTTTCCTTTTGTTATAACCTGATTTCTTTACTCTCTTGTAATATTTATAGTCGATGCAGTACAAAATGGCGGACGCTAATTTCAGTAACATTTTTGCCCGTGTGTGGCTATACAAAAAGAAGGACACCGAGTTGCTCTCAGATATTTACATCGTAATTGCATCAAGCCTTTTAGAGTCTCCATCCACAGAAATAATCTGCGACCGTTCGCAACAAACAAAATTAAAATCGATGTTTCTACCGTGCCGCGCAGTCCGCGGCTGCTCCCTGGGCGGATGGAATGTCGTGACGCAGCGTACATTATAAAACGCTATGAATGCATAGTCTTTGTTGAGTATGTATTTAATGTTATTATTAACAGTATAGGCTTTTAGGCTTTTTTCTCAGTCCTTTCATTTTGATAAAAGGTTATCAATGAATATCTAAATAACTGTTGAACTTTCCCCATGTACGTGCAATAGTATCACTCCGAGTCGGTTGAAGAACTGTCGGTTTCACTTCCAGGCTACAGGATTTCTGGCTCATCGTCATTTAGTAACAGTAAATTCCTCACTTCTATCGGTATTCTTCGGGATATCTTCGTAATTAGGGGTGCGTCGTTGGATATTACTGTATCCGAGGTCAGGAGGAGCCGGCGAAATAAGTCATTGTTGGTAGATATTCTTGAGTGCTTTCTGCTGAAGCTTTCTCGATATTTTCTGGTATCTTTATTGCGTGCTTCAATTTCTTCTTTAGATAATTGCCCTAAAGGAAGAATCATCTCTGAAGCTATATATGCTCTGTGTATTAGGACCTTATGAACGGTCGGAGGAATGTAAAACCATGGGTACTGAGTGACGAAGAGCACAGCGGTTTCCAAACAATAATCTTTGAATTGATATTCTTTTATGGGTTTATCGCTGGAAATAGCCTTCAAAATCGTTGAAAATCTTTTGATAAGCTCTTCATCAATTTCTGCAAATTAAGCACGAGAGATTTAGCTAAAATTATTAGGCAGCTGTTGACAGAAATGCCAATCGAGGTTTTAAAGTCAGACCTGCTTTTTCATCATAATATGAATTAAAATGTTTTTACCTAATATTTCAGATGACAGAGTGGGATTTTCAAAGAAACGGCGAGCCGTCGTTTGTTGTTCAGCACCCTGTTTCGTCACATCAACAATCAAACCTATTTCTTCTTTAAACTTATATTGTATTAATCCTCTTCGGTTTAATAGCAGTTGCTTTGGTCTCCGCGGGACTGATTGAGAACGTTATATTGAATGATATGATAAGTAATTTTCATAGGGTAAAAGAAAAAGTTCTCTTTCAGTGAAATTACAACCTACCCACCACTGCTTAAAATCCAATATGTATGAAATATGTAGAAGACATTAAAAAAATCTTATGTAGCAGTGCAATGTGGAAATGCCAAATTTCAGATTTTTCCTTTTTACAGGTTGGCTTTTCAATTCTTGAATTCGATGCATTTCCGAAATTTTTGCACCCCAAACAAAGCATGTCATGCTTCCCGTCTCAGTCAATGCATTGCAGACCTAAAGTAATTAATTCATGCTATCAAGAATGAAAGAGTAGTTCGTTTCAGTTATATGGCAGTTATGCTCACCTCTCCATTAACCATTGTGAGAAGCATGGAGAACCCGATGGTGTAATCTCCCACATGAATCGGCCTCGATTTTTTTATTTGCTTCTTAAGGTGCATCTCTTCTGCCTTGGCTATTTCCTTTGTTTATTTTTGCTCTGGTTGGAGTGGTCGTTGTAATGTATTATGGAATATACTTACCCGAAGAATTAGAAGCTCTTGGCAATTCTAGAACGTTTTCTGGTACATATATAGGTGCTTTCAGCCACTTAATATTTCTCCTCAAAAATCTTTCATTATTTCTACTGCATGATTCCCATTCCTTTGGTAGCGAATCAAAAAATATCGTTTAAGACAGTCACTAAGGCCCTTCGTAGCTTCAATATTACCTTGCACGTGAAATTTTTTCGTCAGATATTTCATTAAAAATTCATATCTCTCAACAAAGGATTTACGTCCGGATTTGACAATACGACACTGGTTCTATTTCAGCTCTACGAGTTACCAATAACAAGTAACATACATGAAAACTAAAGAAAGGGTCAATCCTAGAGGCGTTCATGGTAAATAAAAAAAGGGAAATTGCTTATAGCACGAGGCAAAATATAAAGAACTACAAATGAAAATCTCTTACACGTTTGGGTGATAGATGCCTGGCGAATGAGTGATTGACACCGCCAATGGAGTTAAAGCAGAAAACCGATGAGGTTCCCCGGAGTTCTCAATATCCAAAGCGCGTGTATCCGAGTGCATCCAAAATCACCACATCACAACAAATCTCTTTGACTGTATGTTCAAAACTAAATTCATATACTTATGCATTTCTTTCTGGAAACGGAATTTCCGAAAAAGGTAAAAGGGACCGCACACGAGTAACGTGGGGTCATAAAAAGACCATTTTCGCGACTACCGTAGGAGGTGGACGGGCAAATACCAACCGGCTGTGGGCTGGTCGGCTGGTTGTAAAATCTATTTCGTCTTTGAGGTTGGAAGCAAGGTAATAAAGCCGTTTTACCCATCCAAGGGGTACAATTCACGTGCGGAATTGTCAGAGTTTCAAGTCAGCTAGTTTGCATTCGGGAATTTGGTAAATAGTCACTAGTCAGTAAAAATTGATAGAGGAGCGAATTCATTTACCTAAAGTGACAACAAGCCAACTTGAAATGAAATAGTAATAATTATGTTGGAATCAAACATAACCACAGAAAAGACTTCATAGCGCTTTATTATGTACGCTGCGTCACGACATTCCATCCGCCCAGGGAGCAGCCGCGGACTGCGCGGCACGGTAGAAACATCGATTTTTATTTTGTTTGCTGCGAACGGTCGCAGATTATTTCTGTGGATGGAGACTCTAAAAGGCTTGATGCAATTACGATGTAAATATCTGAGAGCAACTCGGTGTCCTTCTTTTTGTATAGCCACACACGGGCAAAAATGTTACTGAAATTAGCGTCCGCCATTTTGTACTGCATCGACTATAAATATTACAAGAGAGTAAAGAAATCAGGTTATAACAAAAGGAAAATAAATGTAGTAATAATATATCATAGCTTTTATACAATAAATTTGCTTAAAATGATTCACTATCCAACATCCGTCGAGTACGGCAATTCCCGTGGCCAGCAGCAAGCTCCGGGCGGTGTCGCACGTTCGAAAAATCGATCTTAATTTCGGCGTCGCAGGTGGTCGCAGCTGCACTTCCGATTATCGTAATCTATATACTTTGTTGAATATGTGGTGTAAATATCTCGAGGTAACTCGGTGATCCTTTTTTTAAAATCCTACATAAACCCAAAACTTCGACGAAAAACAGGTTCCGCCATTTTGTATCCTATTGGTCACAAATACAACAACTAAGCCGTGAAAGTTGATGGTAATCAATGTTAACAAACCGCTTAACAATTTTATAAATTTTTGTTGCTATTGAATTACTACTAAAGGTGTGACATTAGTTTAAACATGCTGAATTTCGAAAATAATTCAAAGCGGGCAATTTGCGCCAAATTTGTTCAACTTTGAGGCTATGTATTTTATGCAAAAAATCAACCTATGAAAAACATTTTGCGTCAAAAAAATGCACTAATGTGTTGGCAACAAATGTGCAAAGTTTCAACTTCCATACTCAAAAAAACCATTTTCGAGGTTTTGTCCAACTTTTTTCGATTTCAGCCCACTGTGCGTCTGTCCAATGTATGGCGCCATACAATCCCCACACTTTAGCCTATAAATTCCACTTTGGTCCCTGATATCCACACGGTCTTTTACACTGGGAAGCAAATATTTTAGGTTTTTTCTATTGTGGAAGGCTGGTTTGATGCCAAGGTGATTAAGAAATTTATCTACTCTTAGGGAAGCACTACCAATATAATTTATTTTTCTCCAGCGTTGAGCTTCCCTAGGTTCCAACGAATATATCTGCCTAAGGGAAATTTCTTTTTTCTTTTTCGCTATCATGTTGTCTATCATAGCAGCCGTGAAACCATTAGCTGTAGCTATAGCTTTAACGATTGTTAACTCCTTATAGTATTCCTCATTTGTTAGGGGAATGACAATAGCTCTGTGGACCATATTGCGGAAGGCTGCTAGCTTCTGACTAGGAGGATGTTTTGAATTTGCATGGATCACATGATCAGTGCATGTTGGTTTGCGATAAATACCAAACATGTGTTTACCATTCTGAAAGGATATAGTTAAATCAAGAAAATTTATTTTGTCACTGTCCTGGACTTCCACTGTAAACTTAATGCTTTCATTTAGCGTATTTAAAATTTTCACGAAATTTCTCACTTGGCGCTTGGTTCCGCTCCATAAACACAAAATATCATCGACGTAACGGTACTACCTAATATTGCACATTATTCAAGAGCGGGTGATTGCTTTGAAATTGCTTTGAAAAAGAAAAAAAAAAGAATTATTTCGTTAGGGATCATAACTGGGGGGGGGGGGGGGGGGGGGGGCAAGCCCAGTGGTGACAGTTTAGCATGGATAAAGGTGACTGAAAGTACCATTTTAAGAAAATTATAACAGCGCTTTATTAGTTAATGAGATTTTTTCCTTAAAAATAGTTGTATTTATGTTACGTATCTTAAAGTAACATATGCCATTATTTGTGGGTTAAAAGAAAATTTGTTGAATGCTTTAGTTTCATTTCAGTATGTACTGATTTTGCTTGAAGACTTTTTCATTTTTGCTTCTTGAGGGGGAAGCTGCCCCCCTCTGCCCCTCGCTGGGTAGGCCCTTGCCTGATTCCTTTTATCCTGCGACATTGTATGATGGTTTACAAAGGCATCACTAGGATTAAATCCCGTGACCTTTTGGCTACTAGCGCACATCTCAACCCTTTGTGACACCACTGGTCCTCAAGAGAACACTTTTGAGTGGGTAATCATCAGTCCCAGCCTTTTCTCCAGAAATTAACGTTAACAAATCTACCGAAACTATAATTGTAGAATAACAAAAATATAGCGGTGTACATAGGTGTGAACGAATATAAAAAGCATGGACATACAAAATCGTTGTTACCTTGACTTCAGATTGAAGGCAGTGCCACCCTCCTCTATTGTAACTATACGTTTACCAAATGGCGACGTAGCTGTAATTGCTGCGTAAGACAAACGTGCCCGTCCAAAAGTTATGCTCGAATAACTGCGGTTAATTTAGCGTGAGTATTGGTTTGCAGTAGGTTAACATATACATTTAAATTATTATTGTTAGTGGTTATTTCTTTAATTTACTCACCTTAAGTCTGAAAATCAGCTGATTTCGTTGCCGAAGGACAGGGACATGTTGGCTCTTGTCAGTCGATGTATGAAATTGGGTATTGCGTCACGCGGTGGCGGGAATGCATAAATAATGTTATTCTTTCCGTGAGTGTTTTTGAAGTAATTAAATATATTTCCTTTTCTATAAATTAAATTCATACATATTTTTAGGGAGTTTTTCCGGGGTAGAATATTTTTCTGCGTCAAGGGTACATTATTTAGTACTATTTTGTCTTCGCGGGACAAGTTCGCGCCAAAATATATTGTTGGGTAACATCTTTTGGCGTGAACATGTACCGTGTAAAAAACGTTCCAAAAAAATAATCTCGATGCAGAAAAATATTTTACTTCCGAAAACCTGGCAGAAAAAATGTGTAAAGAATATTTAACAAACAAGGCGGGAAAAGTTCGCGCCAAAATATGTAAACCCTACCAGATATTTTTGCGCGAACTTGTTCCGCGCTGACAAAATAGTGCCAAATAATAAACTCTTGATGTAAAAAATATTTGACGTTAGAATAACTGGCTGAAAAGATATTGAATTATATTCAACAAATAGGAAATATCTTCCATTCACGGAAAGAATATCAGTATTTATACATTCCTGAGACCACGTGAGAAAATAAGAATATCCATACATCGGCGAACCTGAACCAAGAAAGTACCAGTGCCGTCTTTGTTCGTCGACATAATCACCAGGCCAAACAAATATATCTCCTGAATCAACGAAAAGCCAAAGAAGGTGAGTAAATTAAATAAATTTCAACTTTTAAGATTATTTGTAAGGTATATGCCTACCTACTAAAAGCTAATAAGCTCGCTAAATTTCCCACATTTACCTTAAGAAAACGTTGTGGACGGGGACGTTTGTCTTGCGCAGCAAAAGCGGCAAAGTCGCCGTTTTGTCAACTTATAGTTAAAATAGGGAATTCATTTGTGATATACAGTGCTCTCGGATTCGATATTTATGTCCTCAGAAGATGTGTACTATTTGAAGACATTAGGTAAAGGTGTATATTCTTAAGCCTAATCGTAAAAGATTTCTCGTTGGCGTGACTAGTGTCTCCACGTCGCAGTCGTGAAATCGGCGTTCATTCAGAATTTTCAAAACACCAAACTGTATTCTTGTATTTTATAATTGAATACCTATGCTTATAGGTTTTTTATTGAAGGATAATCTATTTTACTTAATTGGAATAATATTACTTATAGACGAGTGTAAGAATTTATAAAATATCCCTCCGAAAGCCGTCAAATTCACCACTTTGAACCATTTATCTTAAAATTCCGCAATTTACTGATCTCGCACCTACCGCTTATATTGGTGGGTATTCCATACCCCCACACACTAAGGTATTAGTTGCACCTAAACCCCCCCAGCCTTAATTCCTAGCTGCCCCCTGCAAAGAAGGGGCTAAATAAAAATGTGGTAATATCAGCTCTTGAAAATAGGGGACTAAAGTAGCATGCAATTTCTGGCTTTTAGGTTATGCTAAAGTAAGCCTGCATTTGCCATCGCACTTAGTAGGAGACTGTGCTGTAATCTACATTATGGGTTTATCTAGGAGCATGCGAATTTTGCGCTTATTAAAAGAAAGCTCAATTAAATTCGACAACATTAATCACGTGATCTGAAATTTACTCCAGGGAGTGCTTGAGGAGAATGTTGGTTGCATGTGCATTCGGATGCCAACTCTCACGCATCGGAAAACCATAAATTTCAATAGTTCAGTTAGATATTTCTTACTCAAAATGCTGTAAGCTAAATTCACAGTTTGCAATTGGCAGAAATCATGAAATGCGACCGTAATCGAAAGATGGACTATCATAGGATAGATGCCCGTGGGCTGGAAGTCTCCTCAGCAGATGTATCATGTATAGTCATTGCGAGGGGAAAGATTTCAGGGGGAATGAAGCACCCGAACCCTCTGGTCACGTGCCTGAACTACCTTAGAATGGCAAGATAATAATAAGCATGCATTGGGATTCACTTTTTCAAACACGACATTGACAGGGAAAAATATCTTACCTACCCCGTGGTGTAACCAGGAATATGCATCTGGGGGGATGGAATGGTGACCCCTCTCCCCCAGGCGAAATCTGGAAAAATTTTTGAAAAAGGACATGCTTATAAATACATTTTATATAATTTTGGCACTAAAAATTTAGCTTCAAGCAGATGTCGCTTAACCCACATGTTGCATTTCATACTGTGAGTTATCTTATATTACATTGAATATTTTTCTTTGAACAGATGGGAGGAAAACGGAAAAGGATGGAGATGGAGGTGTCTGAGGGACCAACCGAAACAAACACCCGGGTTGCCGAAAGGTGCCGCGTAGTCGTGATCACCCTCTTATCGCAGGATGGCCAAGTTCGACGAATTGATATACGGCCCATACGGGATATATCTCAGGCCCGTTAAGTATGGACAATTGTACTAATTTTTACAACTTTAAAATATTATTTCTGCTCCTTATATTTTTTGTATTTCATTGAAACAGCTATAAATTGTTAGATTAAATATTGATCCAATCATTTAAATTAGATTAAACTTAAACATTTATCTTAGCTCTTGTGGGGGGAGGGGGGGAGGATTTATCCCCCAAACCCTTCCCCCTCTGGCTTAGCCTCTGGGTACCATGACTTTGACTTACATTGCTTCTCTGAGACAATTACTGTGATTTTGCCTCGAAATAAATCGCCATTGTATTGCACTAGAACCCACTGACCTATAAATTCTGTCTTCACTTCAACAAATATGTCTAAATTCAAGTTGTTTTCTTTAGTATGTTTCTGTCCTGAAAAACTTTAATTCGTGTTGCATATCACGCAAATGCTAAGGATATCTGGTGCTGCTTGAATTTTGTCACACGGCTTTAATTTGATGATGGTATTATTTATATAATCTTCACCAGCATAGTATACCTTGAACAAACAAATATTGTACAACAATACAAGACTTATCTTTGTACAAACTTCTGAAGCGACTACTGCAAAATCCTTGGCAGATATCATTTTGATCCTCACTAGTCTCTTGACATTCAGTCAGTTCTCCAGAATTGCATTAAGTGGAACTGATGTGAGCTGAATTTTTCAGCCTGAGATTGCCTGTTTTTCATTGTCGTTTTGTCCCTTTCATACCTTTTCTTTGTCAGTAATATTTTCTCTCTGCTTTTTTTTCTTAATAAATTTATCCTCTTCCTTTGTTTTTTTAAGAACCCATCATGATCACTAGCTTTGTGTGTACCATGCATTTTCTTTACTATAGCAGCAGCAGTTGACTTAGGTTTTTCCACCACCATTTAAATTCTGAAAAAGCATTAAATTTCTAATCTTAAAAGTTTCAGGCATTACTCTGTGGTGCTTATGTAATCTTATTTAAATAAAAATACTTCATGTAGTCCACATAGATCATTTTCTGACCTTGATCCCCTGGTAGTAATCAGTCACAAAAATAGCGTGTTATAATCACTCGCACAATGAAACATGTATGACGTGCTGGCTAAAGGTGACTGTAGATTCTAGTATCACCAAACACCTGATCGAGAACAACTATCTCAGTGATTTCACATCTGAGGTCTACCACACACTGAGACAAAAGAAACAAAGTTCCTTCTTCCTTTTTAGAAGAACTGGAGATTATTGAGGTGACAAAATCAAATAAAATATGGGTGTTAAACAACCATGTTTTACCATTTCATTCACCTCTTGTAACCCTCTCTATCCTCTATGCACCTAAAATTTCACCTGTTCTTCTGTTTACTAAAATGCAAACTTTCAACCACAGCCCCTACTTCTCTGCCACTTTGTAATTTCATGACATGAAACATAATACTTCTATTCATGGCCCTTCTATTAACTGATGCCAAACTCCCCAACCTTAGATTGCCCAGAGCACAATTTTAAGTTTTTATTACCATAGACTTTTCTGGCGTAAATGTAAATATGGTTTCATAATCTGTTTTATTGTGAAATATTTTCAACATATAGTAATGATATGACCCAGTGAATTCATTTTATGTGTATTGTACATTATTTTGTGAAATGTCCCGTACGTAACGTTACATATGGGACAGAAAGAAATTGAACATAAGGGTATGTTTAAATACAATTATTTTTTTACAACATTATCATCATTTAGTTTGACAAAAAACCTGTATAGAAAATCATATTTTTGGTTGTTGTCTGTCGAGAAACTTAGAGAAAAGAGAAATTTATCTATTTTATGTTACGTACAGGACCAAGAAACATTGTATTTTTAAACACTGATTTTTACCATTATATTATTGCAAAATTATTATCACTTAGTTTTAGAAACTCTCATGCAGGAGTGATGCTTCTCAGGAGAATCACCTCCTATTGACACCCTTCCCAATTGTGTTTCCTCTGTAAATGACCACTCCACTCCCCAGAGAAGCTCTCTCTTCGAATCCAATAAGGCAATTTATACCTTTCTCACACACACAAATTTATCGGATGACCGCTTAGGGTCTTAACCTCGATTTCGCTCTCTACATTAGATTTATTTATGTGGCACCAGCTAAAGGACACTTTTTCAATGTAATCCTTTTTGCTTCCAATCAGCTACATTCTTTGGTTCTGAAAAGGTGCATTTAAAAAAACCTTTAGGGTCCAGAATAATTTAACTAAAATTTTATATTTATCCTAAAAAAGTTGATATTCTGAAAAAATAAATGCCCAATTATGAAAAATCAAGTGTTAAAAAAGCAATGAACAGTCAGAAAATGTCAATGAGAACAAACTTGAAAGATGTAATATTCATTAAAGTAAATTTGATGTATGTGTAACTGCTGAAGAAATAGATTTGTGAAAAATTAAAAATTCTCAAACACAAATAATCATGGGAAATTGTAAGTTTCTGACTGCTCAATGGAAACAAGACAGTCATTACAGAGGTTGCCTCCGATATTGAAAGCTGCATTCAGAATCAATTGCTGTCATCGCTGAAAGTTTTGGTTAATAGTTTTAAATAAATGAAACTCATTATTTTGCAAAATGTAGTGAACTTGAAAATTTTGTTGGTTTTTAAAATTAAAATTTCACTAATTTTTGATAATATAACTTTTTTGCAGATGCAGGAATAGGGGAGAAAGAGCAGAAGTAAAAATGAAGAGTATAAAAATGTAAATTGGGTGTACCCTACAGCTATGAACAATAAATAATCAAAGATTTGATTCCTTTATTGGCGTTTCATGTATTTTTCCTAGATCCTGACCCTGAGATTAAAATTTGGTAATATGTGAATGATATACCCTTGGTTGAGCGATTAAAAAAAAGAATCTTATGTTATCGTTTTTTAGTTCTGTTTTTACTTAATATAAATTACAATGTCATGTAAATGTTCTTTTGCTGCTGGGAACTGGATTAGACTGTCGAGTAGTCATTTAGTAGAAACATTATATTTACCTACTCAAGCAGTAATCAAACCATCCATTTGTTTTACTTAAATGTTTCAGCTATTATCTGTTTCTACGGAAATTTTGTGCAACAATTTCATTTTTTTTTAAATTTAATATCAACTCAAAGTGTCATGTAAGCTAATGTGTTTGATGCTTTTAGGAGTATCTTCCCTGAACGTTGACTAAATCTCTCCTTCTTTTCTACCTGCTACAAGGCTTTCACCTTCTCAGATAATTTATGCACAAACATTCCAGCCTGTTGGAGTTGTCCAGTGACTTGACAGAAGGAAAGAGGTGAAATGATGGAGGGTTGCACATTCCCAATCCCTGTTCCCCATTTGTCACCCACACTCTTAATAATAATAATAACAATAATAATAATTTTTATTGCTCCTAGAGATCACATGTTCTGGTGACATTGGAAGTCGTCAAAATAAAGTAAATAATTAAAGTAATAGTTACAAATAAATGAAGTGATATAACATTTACAATTTTTACAGATAAAAGAAAAAAAGTTACAATTTTAGTGGTTGATGGGCAAAGATTACTCCGAGCCCAACATAAAATCCTTCAGGCTATAATAGTTATTTTCCATTAAATATTTCTTCAAAGCATTCTTGAATGGTGTAGGCGGAAGACATTTAATATCATATGGTAGACTGTTGTATATTTTTGTTAGGGAGAAAAGGGGTCCTTTTTGGCAGAAAGTGCTATGGTAGTCTTTGAGGTGAATGTCATTGGTGGTTCTGGTAGCGTGATTATGGAGAGAACTATTTTTTGGAAAGTATTCAGGGTTATTCTTAACAAAAGAGGCACAGTTGAGTATGTACAGTGATGGGAATGTTAGTATTTTCAGATCATTGTAAAGAGGTGAGCCAGGTGATCGCATAGAAACTCTGGCCATGGCTTTCACTGCACGTTTCTGCATAGAGAAAACTTTGTGGCAGCATCTAGCATTACCCCAAAAGATGATGCCATAAGTTAGGTGAGGATATATTTTGGCATAATATATCATCTTCAGAGTATCAATGGTAGTTACTTCAGCCAGCTTTCTTATAATAAATATGCCAGTGGATAGTTTATTCATTATATAATCAATATGTGATGACCAGTCAAGGTTGTCAGTGAGGATAACACCTAATAATTTTGTTGAATGTGCCCGGGAAATCACGTGAGGACCAATATTTAAGATCATACTTGAGGTACATGGAGACCGGTTGCCATGGAACTGAAGAAAAACTGTTTTGTCAATGTTGACTTGAAGGGCGTTATCATGACACCATTCTGACATGCTGTTGATACTGCTTTGTGTGGTATTAACTAGGTCGCTCCTATTTACCTCACTTGAAATGACTCCCAGCTTTGAGATTGAAATGACTTGATACACTTCACTTATTTTATGCGTGGGCATTTCGCATCAGAAATGCGGTAACGATACAATTATGTTGAATAGCTTACAAATTCATCACATCTACTAATCTAATAGAGATTTTGTGACGTTTTAAGTTTAAAGGACTTAGTTACCAACCGAAATGTTGTAAACATAATATGAGGTACTCAGTAACTTTACCTATTTATTAAGATAATTTATACTTCTGATTCGCTTAAAGACCTTAATTTGGGATAATTTATTTTTTCCCTAGGTGAATATCCAATGTTCCCCATCCAATAAAGAGGTGAAGTAGAGTTTGACTTGCTCATGTTCATTATCCGGTCGATTCCTGCTATTATCTTTGGAATGTTTCCCGTTAGATGCTGAATGTATTGTTTTTCAATCGCAACATGTATAGCAGAATATTTTTCCTTCAGTCTCTCTTTTGAGCCATTTACATAGGTGATTGATGCTTAGCTGAAATGTACATTGAAAGTGGATAGGTGGAGCAGACTACGTAGAAAGGATATAAAAGTAAATTAGTAGAATTGAATGAAGAAAATGCTTTGCAGGAAAATATTCCGGCACAAAAAAAGAGAAGACATGTATATGATAAGGGGGTAAAGCATATGTATGTGCTTTAGAGAAGAGACAGGGATGACACCGGGTTTGTAAAAGAAAGCTGTCATCAAAGATCGGATTTGATCTATAAAACATTTCGGTCAATTGGTCCAAGAATCAATAGCTAATGGCTACTGTTCATACGGGGAACATATCCTCTCACAAGATTTATCGAAGTGTAGCTAGGCAAAATATTAGATATATTTCAATAACCATGGAAATAATACTATAAATAAAATAAATCTTCTCTGATTTACTCAATCATAGTATCAATATCCACCAAGTTAGGTACTTTCCATAACAATGTGATGCTTTAATTTCGGTAATATTTGAAGTACCATTGATATATATCATAGTTAATACATCTGATTCTCATTTAATGCAAGGTCGTAGAACCTTAAGGACATTTCAAGCTTAGTTCAGATACAACTATTGTAATCAAAGTCTAATTTTAAAATCCATTTCTCATTCAAAAATGAATGTTCCTGGATCATATGTGTAGTGGTGGGGAGTGGTGACAGGGGTCAGGACTCCCCAAAAAGACCAAATCCACATGGAAATGTCGCCCGCTTGGTACCTTGAGCCTTGGTACAATTCTTTGGTACCTAATTCATGAATGTAGATAGTGTAGTAGTGTGCGCGATGGTCAGGAAAGCCTGAGGACCTTAGTTCGATACCCGGTCTAGTGGATTACTTTCTCATGACTATTATGTGATTTTCACTGCCATTAACGCGGCAGGATGGAAATTATACACATGCTGGTGGAATGTTTGCCCCAATGATATCATAAGTTGCAACTTAAGGGCGACTCTGCTCTGTGGGGGGGATCTCAGGCAAGGGCAGATCCTAGATTTTTCTGGGGCACAAGAGTCGAAAGGCAAACCATTATCCCATATTTGATATTAATAACAACATATAAAAATTACTATGCAAAGTATTCTCATTATTTTTAATATGAAAATACAACTTAATAACATATATGGATAGTGGCATTAATATTTTTCGAGCCCTTTTCCCACTCGGGTGATAATTTTTTTTGAGAGCTGACTAGCGAAAGACCAACATTCGGCAACACTCTCTTCTTGACTGGGGCTAAGGTTAAAAATAAAAAGGTTCTGCAATGCAAAAAAAACGAACCAAGACTTAGCCGTGTTAAAAATCTTGTCTAATTTTTCAGCGCCTACTGGGTTGGGGCGTGTACATGTCCCCCTAAATCCACCTATTAACCCATGTGACGAATACATCTTGTTTATGTGGTTCTTTCCATTTCACATTAAAAAAGAGGATAATTATAATTTTACGAGTTTTCAATTCTCTTGGTAAATATCAATACCTCCCTTATGTGATATTATATGAATAATAGTCATTATCATATTCATGAAATTAAAATTTTCACTGTACAACACTACCGCATCGTCATGAGGTCAGTGCCACTGATTCTTTAATACTTATATTAAAGTAGGCCATGGTATGTGGTATATTCGAACGAGCAGACAGCTAACAAAAGGAATAGTCAAAAAGACATGAAAAGATGAGAAATTGTATCATCATCAGAGCTACCTCTCATGCCCTGAAATTTACAAAGACGAGTATTTTAACAGTTTAGCAGCTATTGCCATACTCTTTTGCAGAGGTGCTGAAAAGAGAAAAAACTCTGCGCCCCAAATGATAAGCCTTCCTAGGGTGCGGGCAGGTGTCACAAAAATTAATGCTAAATTACGTTAAAGATGTGCCTAAATACAGATAGTTTGTTATAGACTTCTGAATTTACTTTGTATAAAAATGTGCGGAGTCATCATCCTGTTTTCAGTTAGCAATCGTGACAAGAGCAAACTGTGGGCTTGTTGATTTCTGCATGGATGTATTATTTTTGCTGCTTTCCTGGTTAGTTCTGAGCATGGAGTGCCAAAGATGTCAGAAAATTATCCCATGTGTCGATATAATCGCGTACATCCTCATGGAAATGGCCACCACAACCTACCAATGATGAGGTTCTTGATCTTAATCGACTAAACTTCTGGGAAGAATTTTTTTTATTATTTTCAAAACGCAAAGTGTTCCTGATGAATTCAAAATGCCATCCAGTTATTATATTGGCAATGTCCAGCACTTGCATGTCAGGATCAGAAGACCAATAGTCCCTAAAACTTGAAATGAAATGAGTGGATAACTCATCACAAAATTCTTCCCCAAATAAACACAAAAAAGGGTTCTATTATTGGCATTCTTTTCAGTTGGTTAACCATTATAACAAAGCAGTTGAGAAGTGTTAGCACCAACACTAATTCTAAATTGCATGAACTTCTTTTGAAGTAAAGGGAATTCATTCATCTTGCTGCTCTCTGTACTTAACCACAGAAAAAACAGGAGAATCTCTCAACCAGCAGAGGCAATTGCGTTGCGTGGCGGTCTGCACAGAACTGAATCAAAACACAACAAGCGGATGAATAAGAGTCGCAGAGCCTGAACACCCCACACAAGTGGAAGGAGAGTTCTTACCATGGAAGGAAGGGGTGGTCGTCAGCGCCAAAGCAATATGTTTTGCCTTTTCTTCAGAGGACCCCAGGGCCCCTTTTTACTTTGTACCTATCTTGCCCCCCTTTTTCTTGCTCCTCATACCAAACCTATTACATTTTTGGTCATACATATTTTTTCCAAACTACGACACAGCACATCAAAAGTGAGGAAGAAGCATGTCATTCATTGCCTGCCTTCTAGATGTAGACCACAGCCACAACCTCGAGGGTCTATATCCCCCTCAAATAAGAAAATTTATTTAGGGATGTGTGTAGAAAAGCATGCAGTTTTGATTAACTGGTCACTCTTATCGTTCTACAAATTGAACTGAAAAGGAAACAAATGGGGGCATCTTCCATTCCTTCTTTCCAAAATACTGTCGCAGAGATTAGCATGTTTGGTGATGAATTTGGGATGAGTTATCATGTGGTGCCGAGTTTTAGGGACTATTGGTCCTCTGATCCTGGCATGCAAGTCCCTTCGAGATCATTAGGAACACTTTGTGTTTTAAAAATAATAAAGAAATACTTGTAGGGCTGCAGTTTTGCAGAAGGGTTGTACCACGGAGGATAGTTGGGATCAGTGGCGTCCAGTCAGTATAGCATGTGTAAATTTTCTCTACGATCAGTGTCTAGTAAATCTATCTACATCAAGAGATAACACATGGCATACAAAATGTAAAGGCAGTTTCCCTTCTGCCAGGGAACATGACGCCGAGAGCAGGTTATAATACTGCATGCAAGCATCAGCCGGAATACTGGAAACAATACCTCCAAATTGGGACACAGCAAGCAACATACTACCTCTAGCCTTCCATTTCCAGAACAGTCACAAAGCAAAAATTTAAACCCATCTCCATGTTGGGTAGCTATTGCATTCAGCCTCAGTTACTGTTTACGTGGTACTATTATCATTAGCCATTCAATTACCAATCAATTTACGTGAAATAATACCAATTCTCGCTCCCTTATGGTCCATAGGGACATATGTGACCCATGGAATATAAACACTAATTTTGTCAAAACTAAAGCACAGCTGCAAATTATGTTGTACTAACTCCATAGGCTAGGTGCACATAAAGTCTAAACTGAAAGTTCTGTTATAGTTGACCTTGTCATTGATTTGTTATAAAATATCAAATTCCCGCTTCGTAAACAGCATTTCAAGTGAAAGTTGTTAGCAATGTGGAAACAACAATATGTAAAGGATATCATAAACAGAATTTAAAACTAGGAGCAAATAGCCTATTCTTCAGTAGAACCTATTGTTACAATCATTGACCCTTACATTTAATTTTGAAAGAATTTAGAATATTTGGGACATGTATGTCCCTTGGCCGTTAAAAGGGTTGATCCTTATCGCCTTCTTAGACGTGGAAACCTGTACCACCACAGTATTTATCTGTTTAGTATTTCCCGAATTTAAATGCATACTGCAAAAGGAGGAACTATAAATGCAATCGAGGTCATATCGTAGGAATAAACTCAGGACCTTTGATTAAAAAAAAAGAATGAATGAATGAAATGAATAATTCCATCCCTTGGATCACAGTCAACCAGCCCTTTTAAGATGTTGGCAGATTTGTTAGTAGAAAATAATTGCTGCTGTAACAATAACGAAGACAGTATTTCTATCTTCACCTTCGTTGTATCAAGAGTAATTATGGTGGTCAGGATTATTTTTTAATTCAGGAGGAGTGAATCTTGATACGTATAACATTCCTATGTGGGAAAATGTTTAGGCATCCCTGGCAAAAGTATACAATTAGTAACCATTAGTTGAACGCTAACTTCAGTGTTTCCAATGTAACCCCAAACCAAATTCATAAAGCTTATATTTGTTAACCCCTGTCGGAGTTTGATCAGAAACAGCTGGAGTTCATCATTAGCATGCATGACTTTTGAAATCCCACCTAAGGATACGGTGGAAAATATGCCGCTGCAGATTCAAACTCTATATAGTACACCAGGTAGCCTTTTTTTGAGGCAACAAGAGGATACACATGGGATAGCTAAATGGTAATGCTGGAGTAGGGATAATGCTTAGAAAGAGTGCTGGGATGCATGTTAAAAGCTACCTGTAGTTTAATGAAAGGATTATAATGGTGAAGATAGAAACTATACCCGTAGCTACTGCTGCGGTGCAGGTTCAATTGCCTGTATAAGAATATGAAGATGAAGAAGTACATAGAAGGTTTCAACCAAGATATGTGTAACCGAAGTAGGAGGGCTGACGGAGACCTAAGTGAGCAACCAATTATTAGTTTGCTAAGCACTTCTCCGATGGCACTGTGAGGGCTTATCTTATTAATTAATTTAACAGGTATTGAGACAAGACAATATGTAATAGAACTCCTGAATGTAATAAGGTCATTATTTTATTTTAAATCTCTTCTCTAGATTTTCTGCAGCCCCACTTGTTGGTTGGTGGGTGGATGGGAGGATAGAATTTATGAAAAATTCCATTTGGTTAATATAACTGCTGTTGAAGTAAATGGTGAACCATTGTCTCTGACAATCTGTCCCATTAGCCCTTGTGTTGAAAACATTCCTTGTAAATAATTTACAATTTCCCAGTTCTCTTATTCTTTAACTGGGCCACCTCCAGCCATTTGGTCAAACTAAACATTTTAAGGAAACTGTAATGGCTCTTAATTATGAGTTGTTTTCAAAATTATTTGCTTGAAAAAAATTTATTTTCCTTAAGACATTTGCAATTTTTGCTTGATTTTGTATGGCCTTTGGTGTTGTGCCATTGGCCATGTTCCATAAGCTTGGCTGTATTTCAGATTCTGATGTTTTAGTATAAATTCCCAATTAAGATCTTTCGTTGAGTATTTGGCCAATATATCATATTTTAGGCTTGTGGCAAATGTATTTCAATATTCTTTTTATGATTTTACCAACATTATGCCTGAAAGACAATTGCCTATGACACAAAGGCGTACCCAGGACCAAAACTAGGGGGGCAAAAGTTTAAGGTTAGATTTTAGCAGAGAAAAGGTGAATGAAATCAACATTTTAAGGAAACTGTAATGGCTCTTAATTAGTTTTCAAAATTATTTCCTTGAAAAAATTTTATTTGCCTTAAAGACATTTGTAATTTTTGTATCTAGGGGGGGCGCCCCCTGCCAGCTGCCCCCTCCTGGCCCTTGCTGGGTACGCCCATTATATGACACGTGTTGGGCTGAGACACGTCGTCCATTGATGCCACGGCCACTTAGGAAACCCTGTGGGTACCACAAACTCTTTAATGGGCCCAAAATCTCAGACGGGGACCTCCGTCCCCCCACACTTGTCTTCACTAGGGGTCCATGGGGCAGAGGGCACAAGAGAGTACACCATCGCCTCCTGCACGAGGCACACACACACCATTATTTTCAAACCCAATTCATTTTGGAAAGCATTTATTAGCGAGGAACTAAGAACTGAGTTTGTTGAAATTAACCATTGAAAACGTCGTTACAAAGAATTGTCCTAATTTTCAGCTAACTGATGAGGAGATGTACTATTTCATTGGTGTATTATATTTGAATGGTTATGAACCGCTTCCCCACCGGCACATGTACTGGGAGAGTGCAGATGATGCTGGAATTCATTACTTGTAAATTCAACGAGAAGAAACTTATTCGAGGAGATTTTAAGATTGTTACATGCATGCAAAAATGGTTTTATAACTCCAGGCAACAGAATGGAGAAAGTGAGACCTTTCCAAAATAAGTTGAATGAATCATTCATTGCAAACACTCCAGATGAGAGGCATGTATCAGTTGATGAGTCCACGATTCCTTATTTCAGAAGGCATGGGTGCAAACAATCTTGAGGGGCTAAGGCACTGTGGAACAATAATTTACCTCAATCAGCCCATGTGAGAAATTCCTTTCTGCATTTTGCAGTTATCGCTGAATATGTATATGAACTGGGACTCTTATGGTGGGCAGCAATACCATTTTTACTTTAAATTCATGAAAAAAAGGAGGAAATAAGGAAGTTTCTTTTTCATTACTTTCCTTTCCCACCCATAAGAGGATATTACCTGTGAGTGAACCACCCCATTTCCCCCATTATTCAAAATATGCTATTGGAACCCATGTATTATTTCACTGTAGTACACAGTGGCGGCGCGTGCGTATACGCATGTTAGCAAGTGCACACCCAAAGATGAATAAATTATAAAAGAAAACTATTTCTTTGCAACGAGAAGGATAGAAGTACTGTCTGCATATGCAATAAACCTGAGCCTCCGAACGCTACAGCTATCTCCTTTTCGAAATCACCGCTCTACAAGTGTGTGATCCCGTGGCATAATGCCGGGCACATTTTCGGTCTGTGCGATCGCTTGAGGGTGCTCTGGCGGGACGAGGTAAGCTGTTCAAATGGGTGATGGGAGTGGACTCAAAACGATGCGAGTCCGCACGTGCATATTTTTGGTGACTGACTAGTAGGTAGTGTAGTGGTGTAGCCGTCACCTACACTACCTGCGCCAAGGACCCTAGTCCGTCTACAGAGCCATCTGTACGGCCGTTTTCTACTCTACTTCCTCATAGGGTGTAAGGAAAAGAGAATGAATTTCAACTACCGTCACTTGTAAAGGTGTGTGGAGAATAATTATTTTCATGCATGCTAATATTATTTCTGTTCATGCAATTTTAAGGGTAGAATGTACCAGTGATATGTTTTGCTTGCTATGTATTCTATTACAACGAAATATGATGCTCATGGATTAGGATTAACATAATATAATTAAATAATCCTATATATCTGCTCTAATGCACACCCTAGATAAATTACCACCATTTGCCACTGGGAGTACATCCCAGAATCTGTTTGAAAATGGAAATTTTAAATTTTTGACAGTACTACGATACCATCAAATCCCTATTGCTGCATATTTCCACTTTTTTTTCCTTTTGTTGTTTGAAAAAGTGTAACTATTACTTGCTTACTACCACTAATTGTTATCTGAAAGTATTAATTACTTTTTACGTGTCTCCTGGAAACACAAACTTCAAGGAGCCCAAGTTAGGTGAATGAGATTATCCCCACCCATATAATTCCGCCAAGTTATTACGATAAGTTCTGCTGTCACTGACCAAAGGATAAGAGGAAACTGGAAATCATGGGGTCCATTCATTCAATTGAGTGAACTTGTGAATTCATCTTTGAGTTCAATATCAATGTCCAAAGTGATCACAAACTGCTCATGCCAGTAATGAAGGGTGGACGTTCGGTAGATGGAGAATTAGGCTTACTTTGAGCATTCACAAATAATGTATTACGATGTACCTGTATTTAATGTGGTTTCTAAAAATTAGTCCATTTTCCTCATCTTTGTATTCGCTATTTGAAAAATGGAAAACCATCTGCTTTCAAATATGATGACATATTAGTCTTAAAAGAGTTCAAATCAAGTAACTGGCAAGTGTTTCTTTGCTTTGTGACCACATGCATTGCACAGTGTTTGTAACATGCATTGGGTCATTAAAATTTCTAAATTCTACAATTCTCCCTCAGTTTTTAATATGTCCTGGGGATGAATTTAGATATTGTAGTCATGTGTTCACCGATAAATATTGCAGTTGAAGATGATCCTCAAATGCTTGAAATGGTTCAGGCTATCAGAAGGTACATACATATATCGCCAATTATATGGATAGAAAGGAAGAGTTTTAATGAAAATCTCAAAATGAAAAAGTAGCTAGGGAAATAAATTAAGCTTATAGGGTAGGGCAGGATGATAGAAGAATACATACAGAAAATCTGCCTCTTTTTAAAGCCAAAGATGACCTCCTTGTGGAGACGGTATGGCTTTATTGGGGTGTATAATTGCAATTGATCTAAAATCCTATGAGCTAAATTCATGCAATGAAATGAATACCAATGGGGATAGAAAACTCCCTCACCAAAGAGATAGAGTAATACACTACGGTAGGTTGTCATTGGGACAATGATACAATTTCTAATATCACTGTAGGTGATTTTCTGGCACCAACCCCACCTTAGTTACTTATAACTTTCACTGTCATATGTTGCAGGTTCCCAATCCTTAAAATTGCCGTCATGGAAAAATACCTGGCACCTCAGGTTACAAAATGCCAACAGGGTACCACAAGGTCGGTGCAAGGTAAGCAAGAAGTGGGTCTTTTATGTGGAAGGCACTCGGGAATTGGGACTCTAATGATGTATGTTATTTTAGGAGTGATATCTGTTATGTGGTCTTTCCCATTGCCATTCCTTGCAGCCCCAGGAAGAACCCAGAGACTAGTAAATAATAAATATGTAACATCAAAATAAATTTTTCTAATGTTCAACAAGTTCAAGCTGATAAACTAGTGTTGTGCAGTGAATGTGTCAGTTGGTACAGCAGAAGACTGGTGTTGTCATGAGGGTGTCGGGGGAGGTTAGGGTGGGGGGAATGGTGGGAGATTTAAAGGTAGGGTATCTTTCTCCGTGCATGGGTGTATCCATATCTATGTAACACAGGTCATTGGTTATTTCTGTGTTCCATGCTACTCCATTCAGAAAGTAAGTGGTTCTTGGGTGGATTAAATCTTAAAATATTAATGAAAGACCATGTCTGGAGATTGATGAAAGATTTGGAGTTTTTTGATCAAAAATATTGTACTTTTATTTTATTCGTGTACTTTAATCAAACCAACATTGTCTTAAGCTGGGTATTTGTAAAGTAACAATTAATAGTGAGTAAGATCATTAAATGTATGTAGAACATCACAAAACTAATGAATGTCAGGTTGTATCACTCATGAAAATGCACTACAACAGCTAGATTATAAAATTTTAAGAATTCAAGGAGGGACATCGCCTCTTCGGCTGACTGTGTGATGACGTTGGAGTATGCCTTGGTTGGCCCCTTGTTGTGGAATTTGGGCCCTGTTGCCCCCAGGGACATCTCCTCCTCCAGGAGTGGCAGCGGCATCACCGTGCGGGCCTGTTGCTGGTGCAATGGCGACATTTTGCTGCTGTTGACGCTGAAGCGCCAATTGGATTGCTGCAGCGGCAGCATCTGCTCTTTCTTCTCTGAGCCTACGACTATTTTCTGACTCAACCCTCGATGGTGGTTGTGTTCTCTGCGACCTGCGTGGGGGTTGATTTCTTTCAGCCATCTGAAAGGCAATGAGAAATCTTAGCCAGCTTATCCTATAGAAATCTTGATCACTCATGGTATATTTCAACAAATGTATCTTCAAGTAATAAAATATTTTTTGCCCTATATGACAAGATCCAAAAATTGACCTTCGTGTTAACCCACCAAGAGCTGTTTAATTATCAGGGCAGTACATGAGAATGCCGTGAAATTATGTTAACACTGAAATTGCACCAGGGTCAATTTGTTTCCTTAACCCTTTGAGTGCCAACTGATTTTCTAGGCACTATGCCATAAGTGCCAAGGCATTTTTGCTGATTTTGCAGTAGGTTAGGAAAAAAGGATTAGGTTTCAAAAACAAGTAATTATAAATGTTCAAAAACTTTAGGAAATCTTTATTATAGGTGTAATATTCTATTATATTATTTCATGAATTTCTGGCAATATGAGTTAATTTTTATAATTTAAAGAAAATAGTTAATTTTAAAATAAAATGAACTTTGACAATTGTATGATTAGTTAATTATCAGCATCTTACAGTGACATTGCGTATGGAGCATGATAACGCTCCTGGCTCTTTACTGAGAATTAGGAGGAGTGCGATTGATAGTCAAAATCCACAGCCTGATTGTAAAACACTTTGCAAAATCACAAATTGTTCAATGTAAATAAAATGTTTGATGGGCTATTTAATGTAGATGATATTGAGTTCAGATACACATAGTTTCAAAATATTAGAAGAAGAAATGCAAACCTATGAGAGATATGTGCTTAAATCTCCCAAAAATATAAAAAATATGGCCATATAGGTTATTGATTATCTCAATTGATTTGACTACAAGATCAATGGAGATATTTTAGTTGCAATTGAGAAAAATTATGATACTTTTATTGGTAGATATAACCGTCTAGAAGTCTATGCAGATAATGTATGACTATAGTATAGGTAGTAATCCAATGGGATCAATTTCCTTCATGAGAATCTTAACAAGTATGTGACCTGATTGAAGGGTTTTGTGGGGCAAAAATAAGCTGCCTGAAATCATCTTTTCCCGGAAGTCATCAATGGCATTAGTATATCGTATGATGCTCAAGATGAATCAAGTATTACTAAAACTGATAAATGTGAAACATGAACGTCACCGTCGAAGGACATCTCAGCAGCTTTTATTATAGCCAGTAGTGGCAACTACCAAAATCTGTGATAAAGTTTAAATTTTGATACTCGTACCAACAAGTTACTCCAAGCAAGAAATTATGATATCTTGTCCTAGTTCAATCAAAACTTTTGTTCTAAAATCATGTAGACCCAAAAAGCATCCAGAAATATTGGTGTTGACTGAAGTCTGCTGTGGAAATTTCCTTTCTGATGAGCATATTAATATTTCTCCCTATGATATGGATGAAAAAAATAATTGCTCTTGTTTAAGTCCCAATCAGCGAGATATGTTGGAAATCATTATGAGTGGTATGAAGTGATAAAAGTAATTCACAAACTTGCAATCTAGAGAAACCAAAGCCACTAAGAAAGGATGATATTTTCTATGGTATGATTGCTCAAATTTCAAACCTATATGCTACAGATTAACCTATGTATAACACCTAATTATAGAATATAATCATTCATTTAAGTTTTATTTACTCTATTATGAATTTGCATTTGCATTGAATCTGAGTTGCATTATTTGAACTGCCCTGAAGCATTGGCTGTAATGCCTGGACTGCTCCCATCCATTATACCAAATGTTTTCAGGAGATGGAGGTTTAGAGCCAGGAAAGTGAATACTTCAGTAGGTTAATAAAGGAAGATTTGAAAGACACAGAATGTTAAAATAACCTCAATGTAGAATATAGCTATTAACTTACATTGGCATGGAATAGATGATAAATGGCCAAAAAAATGGCACGAACCAGCGAGTCACCTGCCAAAGTATAAATCAATTGATGTTGCAGCAAATTTATCTATGAACTGTAGATGCTTCCTGGACAGGAGGAGAAAGGTTGTCTGAAATACAACTATTAGGCTCCAATTCCAGAAGCAGATGGAACTGTTCACTACTTGGTGTGGTAACCTCGAAGCCAATATTATAGTTAGTCTTTGTGAAACTGCCTTAGTAGATGGCTGATTCCAAGAATGTGGCCTAATTCCAGAAATTTAGAGCCTATAAATGGCATTCATGGTATTGGGTGACAAGTGATTCATGAAAAAGACAACGTCAGTGAAAGCTGAAATTGTTAAAGTTCAGGATTACTCCATGAAAGGTCTTATACCACATTATTCATGAAATTCAGATGTGTGATAGATCAAGTCAGAAAGAAGAGAAATTAAAAGCTCGAAAAGGGGTGGAATAAGTGCTAAATTATGACTTAACTGAAAATAGGAGGGTGGTTCTTTCTTGTGAAGTTCGTAATCAGGGGCAAAAAATACAGCTTTCAATATTTAACTATTTGGGATTATGTGACAAAGGGATCAAGAGCTAAGGTATTCATTCAGAGAAGCTGCCTAATGACACAGCATGTGCTTCACCTGCAATTTAGAATATAGAAGAAAACGACATGCCCACAATAAATTTCAAACGGAAATATAAAAAATATACTTCTGATGGAATGGATGCTCATTCTAAAAATAGATTTCATATGTTTCAGCTGTGTCAAATGGTGAATTCAAGGAATGTCATAGGTGGTTTGGGTAAATTGAACATAGAAAAGAGCAGTGTGATGGAATAAGATTGGTCAAAATATTGCACTTACTTGAGAAGTCATATAGATATAAGGAAGAAGTACTTCTCCGAGCAACAAATGAAAAATCATATGAATGCAAATAACTTTGCAGTTGAAACTTTTTAATTCTAGGTATGTATAACTTCTATGTTGAGTGTATCAACACAGTGAATCCTTTCTAAAGCATGTAAGAAAAGAATTCTTGATATGAAACTTTTAGATTTCCCATATGATTAATGACCTTGTTTCAGACAAAAAACAATGATTGGGTCGAACTTCACTGCACAAACAGCTGCTTTGTCTGTGTTACGAACAGACACAAGACCATAATCATTCACTCAGTAAACCACACAAGTAAAGAGGAAGTGAGAGTAATAGAGTCTATAATTCTCTGGGAATAATAGATAAATGAGGACACATCAGTGTTCAAGACTCCCTTCAATGGCTTCATTGTGAGTGTTTATTTCATTTAGAGGCAGAACACTAAACTCACTGTTGTACCTTTCCAGGAGCATGGTAATATTATCACATTTATAGGCTATTCGTATGTTTTTGGAGACCATTCTTGAAAGAGGTGTGTCAGTATTGCCCTAAAAAATTCTTGAAAGAGGTGTGTCAGTATTGCCCTAAAAATGTTCTATTAAAGTTTTAACACAAATGGGCATTAACATGAATTTGTTGCTACATAAGAGCACCTTATTTAACTTGTATTCAGTAACAGGATGTAAAAATAGCTGCAGTAAGCACTTCTTATCCATTGTGCATAATGAGCAGGGGGGATCCTGAATATTTTATGGGGGGGCTCAAGGGTTTGACCGATAAACAATCATCTCATAAATGAGATTATAAACAACATACAACAATCATGGTGTGAAGTAATATTTTTTTTTTAATTTACAGTTATTAATATGACATTTTATGCGTGGAGCTCTTAAATAAACGAAGCAAAACGAATGTGATGATAACCGTATAAAAAAGTTTGCCTATTTTTCAAGCGTCTAGGTGGGTCTAACCTAACCTAACCGTCTCTCCCCCACCCCCCTCCCTACATCCGCCTGTGATACAGTGTATGATGAACATTGTTTATCCCCCTTGATGTAAATTCCCTTTGGTGTGCGAGAAGGAGTGCATGAAAAGATTTGGTGGAAAATGATGTCTGAAAGAGGCGGCCTTTTATTTTTCTCAAACTTATGCAGTAGTTAGCGATGATCACTCAATTAAAAAAATGAAAAGGTAAAATTTTTTGCTCTTTGACGCGGAAGGAAAAGTATTCTTTTTTAGATCAAGCTACTGCAGAAATTTAAGGAAAATAAAAGGACGCCTCTTTCAGGTATCAATAAAATAGTTGCAAATTTTGATTGGTTAAATAAGTCCTACTTGCTTATTATGTTTTTCAAAGCCTTTAAGCTGT
This sequence comes from Ischnura elegans, assembly GCF_921293095.1. Classification (NCBI taxonomy): domain Eukaryota; kingdom Metazoa; phylum Arthropoda; class Insecta; order Odonata; family Coenagrionidae; genus Ischnura; species Ischnura elegans. The sequence goes on along the minus strand of NC_060259.1, from coordinate 69,746,428 downwards.
GCAAAAATAGTTTAAATTAAGTAACTTCTTTAAAATAAACAACAAATATACTGCTCTATGTTCTTTGTTCCACAGTTATTAGTATTTACGTTATATTTCAGTTTTTCCTCCGTGGCTTGACGTACCTATGTTCAAAGGTTCATAACTTTCGTTCTGAGCTTAGTACAATTCACCATTAGCATGCTTATTTCGCATAATAAGACTAACGAAAATCGGTAATGGTTACTAGACACCCCCTTGCATGGTTTTATTTAAAACGTAAATGTAATATAATAGGGTTGAACATGTAAGCAAGTTTTTCCGCATTTGCTGGTACACATTCACAAGTACTTTCACTCTAGCTCTGGGGTTTAGAGCCATAAGAATCAAAAAATATTTAATTACAATGATACATTGTTAAATTTATGACGTAAACTCATGATCGTCAAGGCTTAATGTTACAATTCATCAGATTCCTGCTGAAGCTTAACTCCAAATATATGTCATGATTTGAATGATATTATGTTTTACGAGTGCATTGAATGAAATAAATCGCTTACATTGAAAAAATCTCCACATAGAGTGAAGGAAAAAAATGATATGCGATGTATCGTAAATTCTCTACCGATTATGTTGGGACAACCTGGATCGTATTACCGGAGTAGGAACTAGGAGTTGCAGCGGTCGCACACACAGTGGGACGGTCAACTCCTTTGCCTCAGTCAAGGGCGTACTCGGGATCATAACGGGGGGGGGGGGGGGGGCAAGCCCAGTGGTGACATTTTAGCATGGAAAAGGTGAATGAAACTAACATTTTAAGAAAATTTTAACAGCGCTTTATTAGTTAATGAGATTTTTTCCTTAAAAAATAGTTCTATTTATGTTACGTATCTTAAAATAATACATATTATTTTTTGTGGGTTAAAAGAAAATTTGTTGAATGCTTTAGTTTCATTTCAGTAGGTACTGATTTTGCTTAAAGACTTTTTCATTTTTGCTTCTTGAGGGGGAAGCTACCCCCCTCTGCCCCTCGCTGGGTAGGCCCATGCCTGAGTCGTTTTATCCTGCGACGTTGTATGATGGTTTACAAAGGCATCACCAGGATTAAATCCCGTGACCTATTGGCTCCTAGCGCAAATGTCAACCCTTTGTGACACCTCTGGTCCTCAAGAGAACACTTTTGAGTGGGTAATCATCAGTCCCAGCCTTTCCTACAGAAATCAACGTTAACAAATCTACCGCAACTATAATTGTAGAATAACAAAAAAATTGTAGAAAAACACAGGGGTGCCGACCTAGAAAAAATATTGGGGGGGCCCAAACTAGGGATCTTGCTCCGGGAAATTTTTTAAGTATTGAGTTTTAAGTTTTTTTAAGCATTTTAGAAGAGTCATATGATCGACATTAGAACCCTGATAAATTTAATCTTGATATCTGGACACTCCGGGGAAAATCGAAAAGCCTGGCAATTTTTTTCTCACACCCATAACGAATTTTTGAGGGTGCTCGGGCCCACTCAGGCCCCATGGAGTCGGCGCCAATGACGGTGTACATAGATGTAAACGAATATAAAACGCATGGCCTTCCAAAGTCGATGTTAGCTTGACTTCAGGTTGAAGGCAATGCCACCCTCCTCTATTGCAACTATACGTTTACCAAATGGCGACGTAGCCGTTATTGCTGCGCAAGACAACGTGCCCGTCCACAAAGTTATGCTCGAATAACTGCGGCTAATTTAGCGTGAGTATTGGTTTGCAGTAGGTTAACATATACATTTAAATTATCATTGTTAGTCGTTATTTCTTTAATTTACCCACCTTATGTCTGAAAATCAGCTGATTCCGTTGTCGAAGGACAGGTAGGTGTTGGCTCTTGTCAGTCGATGTATGAATGTGGTTATTGCGTCATGCGGTCACGAGATGCATAAATAATGTTATTTTTTCCGTGAGTGTTTTTGAAGTAATGAAATATATTTCCTTTCCTATAAATTAAATTCATACATATATTTAGGGAGTTTTTCCGGGGTAGAATATTTTTCTGCGTCAAGGGTACATTATTTAGTACTATTTTGTCTTCGCGGGACAAGTTCGCGCCAAAATATATTGTAGGGTAACATCTTTTGGCGTGAACTTGTACCGTGTGAAAAAAGTTCCAAAAAAATAATTTCGATGCAGAAAAATATTTTACTTCCGAAAACCTGGCAGAAAAAATGTGTAAAGAATATTTAACGAACAAGGCGGGAAAAGTTCGCGCCAAAATATGTAAACCCTACCAGATATTTTAGCGCGAACTTGTTCCGCGCTGACAAAATAGTGCCAAATAATAAACTCTTGATGTAAAAAATGTTTGACATTAGAATAACTGGCTGAAAAGATATTGAATTATATTCAACAAATAGGAAATATCTTCCATTCACGGGAAGAATATCAGTATTTACACATTCCTGAGACCACGTGAGGAAAGAAGAATATCCATACATCGGCGAACCAGTGCCAAGAAAGTATCAGTGCCGTCTTTGGTCGTCGACTTAACCACCAGGCCAAACAAATATATCTCCTGAATCTACGAAAAGGCAAAGAAGGTGAGTAAATTAAATAAATTTCAACTTTTAAGATTATTTGTAAGGTATATGCCTACCTACTAAAAGCTAATAGGCACGCTAAATTTCCCACATTTATTTTAAGAAAACGTTGTGGACGGGGACGTTTGTCTTGCGAAGCAAAAGCGTCAAAGTTGCCGTTTTGTTAACTTATAGTTAAAATTGGGAATTCATTTTTGATACACAGTGCTGAAGATGTGTACTATTTGAAGACATTAGTTAAAGGTGTATATTGTTAAGCCTAATCGTAAAAGATTTCTCGTTGGCGTGGCTAGTGTCTCCACGCCGCAGTCGTGAAATCGGCGTTTATTCAGAATTTTCAAAACACCAAACTGTTTTCTTGTAATTTATAATTGAATACCTATGCTTAAAGCTTTATTATTAAAGGATAATCTATTTTACTTAATTCGAATAATATTACTTATAAACGAGTGTAAAAATTTATAAAATATCCCTCCGAAAGCCGTCAAATTCACCATTTTGAACCATTTATCTTAAAATTCAGCAATTTATTGATCTCGCACCTACCGCTTATTATGTTGGTGGGTATTCCATACCCCCACACACTACGTTATTAGTTGTACCTAACCCCCCCCTCAGCCTTAATTCCTTGCTGCCCCCTGTAAAGAAGGGGCTGAATAAAAACGTGGTAATATCTGCTCTTGAAAATAGGGGACTAAAGTAGCATGCAATGTCTGGCTTTTAGGTCATGCTAAAGGAAGCCTGCATTTGCCATCGCACTTAGTAGGAGACTGTGCTGTAATCTACATTATGGGTTTATCTAGGAGCATGCGAATTTTGCGCTTATTAAAAGTAAGCTCAATTAAATTCGACAACATTAATCACGTGATCTGAAATTTACTCCAGGGAGTGCTTGAGGAGAATGTTGGTTGCATGTGCATTCGGATTCCAACTCTCACGCATCGGAAAACCATAAGTTTCAATAGTTCAGCTAGATATTTCTTACTCACACTGCTGTAAGCTAAATTCACCGTTTGCAATCGGCAGAAATCATGAAATGTGACCGTAATCGAAAGATGGACTATCATGGGATACATGCCCCTGGACTGAAAGTCTCATCAGCAGATGTATCATGGATAGTCATTGCGAGACGAAAGATTTCAGGGGGGATGAAGCACCCGAACCCTCTGGTCATGTGACTGAACTACCTTAGAATGGCAAGATAATAATAAGCATGCCTTGGGATTCACTTTTTCAAACACAACATTGACAGGGAAAAATATCTTACCTACCTATTGGCTTAACCAGGAACATCCCTCGGGTGGGATGGAATGGCGACCCCTCTCCCCCAGGCGAAATCTGGTAAACATTTTGAAAGAGGACATGCTTAAAAATACATTTTATATCATTTTTGCACTAAAAATGTAGCTTCCAGTAGATTTCGCTTAACCCACACGTTGCATTTCATACTGTGGGTTATCTCATACTACATTGAATTTTTTCTTTGAACAGATGGGAGGAAAACGGAAAAGGATGGAGATGGAGGCGTCTGAGGGACCATCCGAAACGAACACCCAGGTTGCCGAAAGGTGCCGCGTAGTCGTGATCACCCTCTTATCACAGGATGGCCAAGTTCGACGAATTGATATACGGCCCATACGGAATATATCTCAGGCCCGTTAAGTATGGACAATTGTACTAATTTTTACAACTTTAAAATATTATTTCTGCTCCTTATATTTTTTGTATATCATTGAAACAGCTATAAATTGTTAGATTAAATATTGATCCAATCAACTAAATTAGAGGAAACTTAAACATTTATCTGAGCTCTTGTGGGGGGGGGGGGGAGGATTTATCCCCCAAACCCTTCCCCCTCTGGCTTAGCCTCTGGGTACCATGACTTTGACTTACATTGCTTGTCTGAGACAATTACTTTGATTTTGCCTCGAAATAAATCGCCATTGTATTGCACTAGAACCCACTGACCTATAAATTCTGTCTTCACTTCAACAAATATGTCTAAATTCAAGCTGATTTCTTTAGTATGTTTCTGTCCTGAAAAACTTTGATTCGTGTTGCATATCATGAAAATGCTAAGGATATCTGGTGCTGCATGAATTTTTCCCACGGCTTTAATTTGATGATGATAATATTTATATAATCTTCTCCAGCACTATAGAACTTGAACAAACAAATATTGAACAACAATACAATACAACTTGTCTTTGAACAAACTTCTAAAGGGACTACTGCAAAATCCTTGGCAGATATCATTTTGATCCTCACTAGTCTCTCGACATTCAGTCAGTTTTCCAGAATTGCATTAAATGGAACTGATATGAGCTGGATTTTTCAGCTTAAGGTAGCCTGCTATTCATTGTCGTTTTGTCCCTTTCATACTCTTTGATGACTTTGAACCTAGATTAGGTACTTACATATTTCAACATATTTGTCTGAAATTCTTAGTAAATACTCATAATATCCCCTTATGAGAAGACAAATAAAAATTCTCAAACACAAATAATCATGTATAATTGTAAGTTTCTGACTGCTCAATGGAAACAAGTCAGTCATTACAGAGGGTGCCCCCGAAATTGAAAGCTGCATTCAGAATTAATTGCTGTCATCAGTGAAAGTTTTGGTTAATAGTTTTAAATATATAAAACTCATTATTTTGCAAAATGTAAGGAACTTGAAAATTTTGTTGGTTTTTAAAATTTAAATTTCACTTATTTTTGATAATATTACTTTTTTGCAGATGCAGGAAAAGGGGAGAAAAGGCAGAAGTAAAAATGAAGAGTATAAAAATGTAAATTGGGTCTACCCGACAGCTATGAATAATAAATAATCAATGATTTGATTCCTTCATTGGCGTTTCATGTATTCTTCCTAGATCCTGACCCTGACATTAAAATTTGGTAATATGTGAATGAAACACCCTTGGTTGAGGGATTAAAAAAAAGAGTCATAAGTTATCTTTTTTTAGTTCTGTTTTTACTTAATATAAATTACAATGTCATATAAATATCCTTTAGCCGCTGGGAATTGGATTGGACTGTCGAGTAGTCATTTAGTAGAAACATTACAGTTACCTTCTGAAGCAGTTATCACTTATTAAGATAATTTATTTTCCTGAATCGCATAAAGACCTTAATTTGGGATAATTTCTTTTTTCCCTAGCTGAGTATCCAATGTTTTCCATCCAATGAAGACGCGGAGTAGAGTTTGACTTGCTCGTGTTCATTATCCGGTCCATTCCTGCTATTATCAATGGAATGTTTCCTGTCAGATGTCAAATGTATTTTTTTAAATCGCACCAGGCATCGCAGAGTATTTTTCCTTCAGTCTCTCTTTTGAGGCTTTTACGTATGTGGTTGATGCTTTGCTGAAATGTGCATTGAATGTGTATAGGTGGAGCAGACTGGTTCGAAAGGATATAAAAGTAAATGCGTTGAATTGAATGAATAAAAGATTTGCAGGAAAAGATTCAGGCACAAGAAAAGAGAAGACATGTATATGATAGCAGGGTAAAGCAAATGTAGAGAAAAGAGAGGAATGACGCTGGGTTTGTAAAAGAAAGCGGTCATCAAAGATCGGATTTGATCTATAAAACATTCCAGTCAAATGGTCCTAGCTAATGGCTACTGTTCATATGGGTAAGGTATTCTCTCATGAGAATTATCAAAGTGTAGCTAGGCAAAATATTAGGTATATTTCAATAAACATGGAAATAATACTATAAATAAAATTAGTCCTCTCTTATTTACTCAATCATAGTATCAATTTCCACCAAGTTACTTTCCAAAACAATGTGATGCTTTAATTTCGGTAATATTTGAAGTACTATTGATACATATTATAGTTAATACTTCTGATTCTCATTTAAGGCAAGGTTGTAGAACCTAAAGGACATTTCAAGCTTAGTTCAGATACAACTGTTGTAATCAGAGTCTTATTTAAAAATGCATTTCTCATTCAGAAATGAGTGTTCGTGGATCATATGCATAGCAGTGGGGAGTGGTGACAGGGGTAAGGACTCCCCAAAAAGGCCAAATCCACATGAAAATGTCGCCCGCTTGGTACCTTGAGCCTTGGTACAATTCTTTAGTACGTAATTCATGAACGTAGATAGTGTATAGTGTGTGCGATGGTCCGGAAAGCCTGAGGACCTTAGTTCCATACCCGGTCTAGTGGATTACTTTCTCATGGCTATAATGTGATTTTCACGGCCATTAACGTGGCAGGATGGAAATTATACACATCCTGGTGGAATGTTCGTCCTAACGATTAGATAAGTTGCAACCTAAGGATGACTTTGCTCTGTGGGGGGATCCCAGGCAAGGGTAGATCATAGATTTTTTCTGGGGCCTAAGAGTGTGAGTGACAGGCCAAAGATTATCTCATATTTGAAATTAATAACAACATATAAAAATTACTATACAAAGTATTATCATTATTTTTAATATGATAAATGCAAATTAATAACATATATGTATAGTGGCAATAATATTTTTCGAGCCCTTTTCCCACTTGGGTGATAATTTTTTTCGAGAGCTGATTAGCAAAAGGCCAACTCTGTCTTCTTGACTGGGGCTAAGGTTAAAAATATCAAGGTTCTGTAATGCAAAAAAAAACGAACCAAGTCATAGCCATGTTAAAAATCTTGTCTATTTTTTCAGCGTCTACGGGGGTTGGGCGTGAACATGCCCCCCTAAATCCACCATATTAACCCAGGTGACGAATCCCCCAATATACATCTTGTTTATGTGGTTCTTTCCATTTCACATTAAAAAAGAGGATAATTATAACTTAACGAGTTTTCAATTCTCTTGGTAAATATCAATATTATACCTCCCTTATGTGATATTATGTGAATAATAGTCATCATCATATTCATGAAATGAAAATTTTCACTGTACAACACTACCGCATCGTCATAAGGTGGGTGCCACTGATCCGTTAATTCTTATATTAAAGTAGGCCATGGGTCATGGTATATTCGAACAAGCGGACAGCTAACAAAAGGAAGAGTCAAAAAGACATGAAAAGATGAGAAATTGTATCATCATCAGAGCTACCTCTCATGCCCTGAAATTTACAAAGCTGAGTATTTTAACAGTTTAGCAGCTAATGCCATTCTTTTTTGCAGAGGTGCTGAAAAGAGAAAAAAACTGCACCCCAAATGATAAGCAAATGATTTCCACTTCTTAGGGCCCAGGCAGGTGTCAAAAAAATTAATGCTAAATTACAGTAAATATGTGCATAAATATGGATAATTTGTTATAGACCTCTGAATTTACTTTGTATAAAAATGTGCGGAGTCATCATCCTGTTTGCAGTTAGCAATCGTGACAAGAGCAAACAGTGGGCTTGTTGATTTATGCATGGATGTATTATTTTTGCTGCTTTTCTGGTTAGTTCTGAGCATGGAGTGCCAAAGACGTCAGAAAATTATCCCATGTGTTGTGATATTATTGTGTACATTGCCAAACTACGACACAGCTCATCAAAAGTGGGGAGGAAGCATTTCATTCATTGCCTGCCTTCTAGATGGAGACCACAGCCACAACCACAAGGGTCTATACTCCCCTCAAATAAGAAAATTCATTTAGGAATGTGTTTAGAAAAGCATGCGGTTTTGATGAACTGGTCACTATTATCGTTCTACAAAGTGAACTGAACAGGAAACAAATGGGGGCATCTTCCATTTCTTCTTTCCAAAATACTGTTGCAGAGATTAGCATGTTTGGTGATGAATTTTGTGATGAGTTATCATGTGGTTCCGAGTTTTAGGGACTATTGGTCCTCTGATCCTGACGAGCAAGTGCCGTATATTGTCAATAATTCACAATATAATGTCTGGAAGGAGTTTTGAGATCATTAGGAACACTTTGTGATTCAAATATGATAAAGAAATACTTGTAGGGCTGGAGTTTTGCAGAAGGCTTGTACCATGGAGGATAGTGGGACCAGTTGCATCCAGTCAGTTTAGCATATGTAAATTTTCTCCAGGGTCAGTGTCTAGTAAATTTATCTACACCAAGAGGTAACACACGGCATACAAAACGTAAAGGCAGTTTCCCTTCTGCCAGGGAACATGGTACCGAGAGCAGGTTATAATACTGCATGCAAGCGTCAGCTGGAATACTGGAAACCAGTGGCGCAGCGAGGGGGGGTTTTGGGGGATAAAACCCCCCCCAGAGCTTAGAGAAATTTTTGAGTTTAATCCATTTTACTTACATTAGATCAGTATTACTTATAGAATAGTGTTATGATTAATCAAATATCCCTCAGAAAGCCTTAAAACTCGCCATTTTGAACCAGTAATCTTAAAATTTTCTGAAGGAGGGCCCCCGTAACTCATGCGTACCCTGGTAGGTATGCAATACCCAGCACCCCAAAGTATTAGTTGTGCCTAAAGCCCCCCCTTGCCCTTTATTCTTGGCTGCGCCACTGCTGGAAACAATACCTCTAAATTGGGACACAGCAAGCAACATATTACCTCCAGCCTTCCATTTCCAGAACAGTCACAAAGCAAAAATTTAAACCCATCTCAATGTGGGGTAGCTATTGCATTCAACCTCAGTTACTGTTTACGTGGTACTAATATCGTTAGCCATTCAATTACCAATCAATTCACGTGAAATAATACCAATTGTCACTCCCTTATGGTCCATAGGGACATATGTGTCCCATGCCATATAAACACTAATTTTGTCAAAACTAAAGCACAGCTGCAAATTATTTTGTACTAACTCCATAGGCTAGATGCACATAAAGTCTAAACTGAAAGTTCTGTTATAGTTGACCTTGTCATTGATTTGTTATAAAATATCAAATTCCCGCTTTGTAAACAGCATTTCAAGTGAAAGTTGTTAGCAATGTGGAAACAGCAATATGTAAAGGATATCATAAACAGAATTTAAAACTAGAAACCAATAGCCTATCCTTCAGTAGAACCTATTGTTACAATCATTGACCCTCACATTTTATTTTGAAAGAATTCAGAATATTTGGGACATGTATGTCCCTTGGCCGTTAAAAGGGTTGATCCTTATCGCCTTCTTAGACGTGGAAACCTGTACCACCACAGTATTTATCTGTTAAGTATTTCCCGAATTCAAATGCATACTGCAAAAGGAGGAACTATAAATGCAATCGAGGTCATATCATAGGAATAAACACAGGACCTTTGATAAAAAAAAGAATGGCTGCAAACTTTAACCTGTACGCGGTCAACTCATATTTAATGAGTATGTGGTTCTTAATAATGATGGAACTTAAGTTTACTGAGATATAAAAAGCTAAAGAAATAGATTCAATTCAGTTGTAGGAACTAGAAATAGGGGCTGTATGCAAAAATATCAGAATTGCAAACATGGTTGTAATATATAAAAACAGACACAGAAGGATAAATCAAGGTCATTCACTAAAAAAATAAAAATAAATCATGAAATCATAAGTCTATGAAAATATGGGCGCTATCGTATTAATAACATTTGCTCTGAGTGATACACCTGAACACAGAAAGAATGCTGCATACTGACCACATTTCGTTTATGAGGAAAATCTGGGTTATTGGTATTTTTCACTGAAATGTAAACTCATACATGCTATTCACCTCAGTTACCTGATTGTCAGATATTTATTTGGTGAACCACAGGGGGACAACAATAATTCCATCCCTTGGATCACAGTCAACCAGCCCTTTTAAGATGTTGGCAGATTTGTTAGTAGAAAATAATTGCCGCTGCAACAATAACGATGACAGTATTCCTATCTTCACCTCCATAGTATCAAGAATAATTACGGTGGTCAGGATTATTTTTTAATTCAGGAGGAGTGAATCTTGATACGTATAACATCCCTATGTGGGAAAATGTTTAGGCATCCCTGGCAAAAGTATACCATTAGTAACCAGTAGTTGAACGCTAACTTCAGTGTTTCCAATGTAACCCCAGACCAAATTCATAAAGCTTATATTTGTTAACCCCTGTCTGAGTTTGATCAGAAACAGCTGGAGTTCATCATTAGCATGCATGACTTTTGAAATCCCACCTAAGGATACGGTGGAAAATATGCCGCTGCAGATTCAAACTCTGTATAGTACACCAGTTACCCTTTTTTTGAGTCAACAAGAGGATACACATGGGATAGCTGAATGGTAATGCTGGAGTAGGGATAATGCTTAGAAAGAGTACTAGAATGTGTGTTAAAAAGCTACCTGTAGTTTAATGAAAGGATAGTAATGGTGAAGATAGAAACTATACCCGTAGCTACTGCTGTGGTGCAGATTTAAATGCCTGTATCAGATTATGAAGATGAATAAGTACATAGAAGGTTTCCACCAAGAAGCCCCTCTCTATGCTGTATGCAATATAGAAAAACAGACACAGAGGGATATGTATATAACCGAAGTAGGAGGGCTGATGGAGACCTAAGTGAGCAACCAATTATTAGTTTGTTAAGCACTTCTCCGATGGCACTGTGAGGGCTTATCTTATTAATTAATTTAACAGGTATTGAGACAAGACAATATGTAATAGAACTCCTGAATGTAATAAGGTCATTATTTTATTTTAAATCACTTCTCTAGATTTTCTGCAGCCCCACTTGTTGGTTGGTGGGTGGATGGGAGGATAGAATTTATGAAAAATTCCATTTGGTTAACATAACTGCTGTTGAAGTAAATGGTGAACCATTGTCTTTGACAATCTGTCCCATTAGCCCTTGTGTTGAAAACATTCCTTGTAAATAATTTACAATTTCCCAGTTCTCTTATTCTTTAACTTGTGGCAAATGTATTTCAATATTCTTTTTATGATTTTACCTACATTATGCCTGAAAGACAATTGCATATGACACAAAGGCGTACCCAGGACCAAAACTAGGGGGGCAAAAGTTTAAGGTAAGATTTTAGCAGAGAAAAGGTGAATGAAATCAACATTTTAAGGAAACTGTAATGGCTCTTAATTAGTTTTCAAAATTATTTCCTTGAAAAAATTTTATTTGCCTTAAAGACATTTGTAATTTTTGTATCTAGGGGGGGCGCCCCCTGCCAGCTGCCCCCTCCTGGCCCTTGCTGGGTACGCCCATTATATGACACGCGTTGGGCTGAGACATGTCGTCCATTGATGCCACGGCCACTCAGGAAACCCTGTGGGTACCACAAACTCTTTAATGGGCCCATAATCCCAGACGGGGACCTCCGTCCCCCCACACTTGTCTTCACTAGGGGTGCATGGGGCAGAGGGCACAAGAGAGTACGCCGTCGCCTCCTGCACGAGGCACACACACACCATTATTTTCAAACCCAATTCATTTTGGAAAGCATTTATTAGTGAGGAACTAAGAACTGAGTTTGTTGAAATTAAACATTGAAAACGTCGTTACAAAGAATTGTCCTAATTTTCAGCTAACTGATGAGGAGATGTAGTATTTCATTGGTGTATTATATTTGAATGGTTATGAACCGCTTCCCCACTGGCACATGTACTGGGAGAGTGCAGATGATGCTGGAATTCATTACTTGTAAATTCAATGAGAAGAAACTTATTCGAGGAGATTTTAAGATTGTTACATGCATGCAAAAATGGTTTTATAACTCCAGGCAACAGAATGGAGAAAGTGAGACCTTTCCAAAATAAGTTGAATGAATCATTCATTGCAAACACTCCAAATGAGAGGCATGCATCAGTTGATGAGTCCATGATTCCTTATTTCGGAAGGCATGGGTGCAAACAATCTTGAGGGGCTAAGGCACTGTGGGATGTGATGAACCCAGTACCAGGCCCCCAAACAATAATTTACCTCAATCAGCCCATGTGAGAAATTCCTTTCTGCATTTTGCAGTTATCGCTAAATATGTATATGAACTGGGACTCTTATGGTGGGCAGCAATACCATTTTTACTTTAAATTCATGAAAAAAAGGAGGAAATAAGGAAGTTTCTTTTTCATTGCTTGTGAATGAAGTGAGATATTACCTGTGAGTGAACCACCCCATTTCCCCCATTATTCAATATATGCTATTGGAACCCATGTATTATTTCACTGTAGTACACAGTGGCGGCGCATGCGTATACGCATGTCAGCAAGTGCACACCCAAAGATGAATAAATTATAAAAGAAAACTATTTCTTTGCAACGAGAAGGATAGAAGTACTGTCTGCATATGCAATAAACCTGAGCCTCCGAACGCTACAGCTATCTCCTTTTCGAAATCACCACTCTACAAGTGTGTGATCCCGTGGCATAATGCCGGGCACATTTTCGGTCTGTGCGATCGCTTGAGGGTGCTCTGGCGGGACGAGGTAAGCGTGCTGTTCAAATGGGTGATGGGAGTGGACTCAAAACGATGCGAGTGCGCACGTGCATATTTTTGGTGACTGACTAGTAGGTAGTGTAGTGGTGTAGCCGTCACCTACACTACCTGCGCCAAGGACCCTAGTCCGTCTACAGAGCCATCTGTAACGAAATATGATGCTCATGGATTAGGATTAACATAATATAATTAAATAATCCTATATATCTGCTCTAATGCACACCCTAGATAAATTACCACCATTTGCCACTGGGAGTACATCCCAGAATCTGTTTGAAAATGGAAATTTTAAATTTTTGACAGTACTACGATACCATCAAATCCCTATTGCTGCATATTTCCACTTTTTTTTCCTTTTGTTGTTTGAAAAAGTGTAACTATTACTTGCTTACTACCACTAATTGTTATCTGAAAGTATTAATTACTTTTTACGTGTCTCCTGGAAACACAAACTTCATGGAGCCCAAGTTAGGTGAATTAGATTATCCCCACCCATATAATTCCACCAAGTTATTACGATAAGTTCTGCTGTCACTGACCAAAGGATAAGAGGAAACTGGAAATCATGGGATCCATTCATTCAATTGAGTGAACTTGTGATTTCATCTTTGAGTTCAATATCAATGTCCAAAGTGATTACAAACTGCCCATGCCAGTAATGATGGATGGGTGTACGGTAGATGGAGAATCAGGCTTACTTTGAGAAATCACACAATGTATTACGATGTACTTGTATTTTATGTGGTTTCTCAAAAATTAGTCCATTTTCCTCATCTTTGTATTCGCTAATTCAAAAACGAAAACCATCTGCTTTCAAATATGATGACATATTAGTCTTAAAAGAGTTCAAATCAAGTAACTGGCAAGTGTTTCTTTGCTTTGTGACCACATGCATTGCACAGTGTTTGTAACATGCATTGGGTCATTAAAATTTCTAAATTCTACAATTCTCCCTCAGTTTTTAATATGTCCTGGGGATGAATTTAGATATTGTAGTCATGTGTTCACCGATAAATATTGCAGTTGAAGATGATCCTCAAATGCTTGAAATGGTTCAGGCTATCAGAAGGTACATACATATATCGCCAATTATATGGATAGAAAGGAAGAGTTTTAATGAAAATCTCAAAATGAAAAAGTAGCTAGGGAAATAAATTAAGCTTATAGGGTAGGGCAGGATGATAGAAGAATACATACAGAAAATCTGCCTCTTTTTAAAGCCAAAGACGACCTCCTTGTGGAGACGGTATGGCTTTATTGGGGTGTATAATTGCAATTGATCTAAAATCCTATGAGCTAAATTCATGCAATGAAATGAATACCAATGGGGATAGAAAACTCCCTCACCAAAGAGATAGAGTAATACACTACGGTAGGTTGTCATTGGGACAATGATACAATTTCTAATATCACTGTAGGTGATTTTCTGGCACCAACCCCACCTTAGTTACTTATAACTTTCACTGTCATATGTTGCAGGTTCCCAATCCTTAAAATTGCCGTCATGGAAAAATACCTGGCACCTCAGGTTACAAAATGCCAACAGGGTACCACAAGGTCGGTGCAAGGTAAGCAAGAAGTGGGTCTTTTATGTGGAAGGCACTCGGGAATTGGGACTCTAATGATGTATGTTATTTTAGGAGTGATATCTGTTATGTGGTCTTTCCCATTGCCATTCCTTGCAGCCCCAGGAAGAACCCAGAGACTAGTAAATAATAAATATGTAACATCAAAATAAATTTTTCTAATGTTCAACAAGTTCAAGCTGATAAACTAGTGTTGTGCAGTGAATGTGTCAGTTGGTACAGCAGAAGACTGGTGTTGTCATGAGGGTGTCGGGGGAGGTTAGGGTGGGGGGAATGGTGGGAGATTTAAAGGTAGGGTATCTTTCTCCGTGCATGGGTGTATCCATATCTATGTAACACAGGTCATTGGTTATTTCTGTGTTCCATGCTACTCCATGCAGAAAGTAAGTGGTTCTTGGGTGGATGAAATCTTAAAATATTAATGAAAGACCATGTCTGGAGATTGATGAAAGATTTGGAGTTTTTTGACCAAAAATATTGTACTTTTATTTTATTCCTGTACTTTAATCAAACCAACATTGTCTTAAGCTGGGTATTTGTAAAGTAACAATTAATAGTGAGTAAGATCATTGAATGTATGTAGAACATCACAAAACTAATTAATATCAGGTTGTATCACTACTGAAAAGTCACAGCAACTGCTAGATTATAACATTTAAGAATTCAAGGAGGGACATCGCCTCTTCGGCTGACTGTGTGATGACGTTGGGGTATGCCTTGGTTGGCCCCTTGTTGTGGAATTTGGGCCCTGTTGCCCCCAGGGACATCTCCTCCTCCAGGAGTGGCAGCGGCATCACCGTGCGGGCCTGTTGCTGGTGCGATAGCGACAATTTGCTGCTGTTGACGCTGAAGCGCCAATTGGATTGCTGCAGCGGCAGCATCTGCTCTTTCTTCTCTGAGCCTACGACTATTTACTGACTCAACCCTCGATGGTGGTTGTGTTCTCTGCGACCTGCGTGGGGGTTGATTTCTTTCAGCCATCTGAAAGGCAATGAGAAATCTTAGCCAGCTTATCCTATAGAAATCTTGATCACTCGTGGTATATTTCAACAAATGTATCTTCAAGTAATAAAATATTTTTTGCCCTATATGACAGGATCCAAAAATTGACCTTCATGTTAACCCACCAAGAGCTGCTTAATTATCAGGGCAGTACATGAGAATGCCGTGAAATTATGTTAACACTGAAATTGCACCAGGGTCAATTTGTTTCCTTAACCCTTTGAGTGCCAACTGATTTTCTAGGCACTATGCCATAAGTGCCAAGGTATTTTTGCTGATTTTGCAGTAGGTTAGGAAAAAAGGATTAGGTTTCAAAAACAAGTAATTATAAATGTTCAAAAACTTTAGGAAATCTTTATCATATGTGTAATATTCTATTATATTATTTCATGAATTTCTGGCAATATGAGTTAATTTTTATAATTTAAAGAAAATAGTTAATTTTAAAATAAAATGAACTTTGACAATTGTATGATTAGTTAATTATCAGCATCTTACAGTGACATTGCGTATGGAGCATGATAACGCTCCTGGCTCTTTACTGAGAATTAGGAGGAGTGCGATTGATAGTCAAAATCCACAGCCTGATTGTAAAACACTTTGCAAAATCACAAATTGTTCAATGTAAATAAAATGTTTGATGGGCTATTTAATGTAGATGATATTGAGTTCAGATACACATAGTTTCAAAATAATAGAAGAAGAAATGCAAACCTATGAGAGATGTGTGCTTAAATCTCCCAAAAATATAAAAAATATGGCCATATAGGTTATTGATTATCTCAATTGATTTGACTACAAGATCAATGGAGATATTTTAGTTGCACTTGAGAAAAATTATGATACTTTTATTGGTAGATATAACCGTCTAGAAGTCTAGGCAGATAATGTATGACTAGTATAGGTAGTAATCCAATGGGATCAATTTCCTTCATGAGAATCTTAACAAGTATGTGACCTGATTGAAGGGTTTTGTGGGGCAAAAGGAAGCTGCCTGAAATCATCTTTTCCCGGAAGTCATCAATGGCATTAGTATATCGTATGATGCTCAAGATGAATCGAGTATTACTAAAACTGATAAATGTGAAACATGAACGTCACCGTAGAAGGACATCTCAGCAGCTTTTATTATAGCCAGTAGTGGCAACTACCAAAATCTGTGATAAAGTTTAAATTTTGATACTCGTACCAACAAGTTACTCCAAGCAAGAAATTATGATATCTTGTCCTAGTTCAATCAAAACTTTTGTTCTAAAATCATGTAGACCCAAAAAGCATCCAGAAATATTGGTGTTGACTGAAGTCTGCTGTGGAAATTTCCTTTCTGATGAGCATATTAATATTTCTCCCTATGATATGGATGAAAAAAATAATTGCTCTTGTTTAAGTCCCAATCAGCGAGATATGTTGGAAATCATTATGAGTGGTATGAAGTGATAAAAGTAATTCACAAACTTGCAATCTAGAGAAACCAAAGCCACTAAGAAAGGATGATATTTTCTATGGTATGATTGCTCAAATTTCAAACCTATATGCTACAGATTAACCTATGTATAACACCTAATCATAGAATATAATCATTCATTTAAGTTTTATTTACTCTATTATGAATTTCCATTTGCATTGAATCTGAGTTGCATTATTTGAACTGCCCTGAAGCATTGGCTGTAATGCCTGGACTGCTCCCATCCATTATACCAAATGTTTTCAGGAGATGGAGGTTTAGAGCCAGGAAAGTGAATACTTCAGTAGGTTAATAAAGGAAGATTTGAAAGACACAGAATGTTAAAATAACCTCAATGTAGAATATAGCTATTAACTTACATTGGCATGGAATAGATGATAAATGGCCAAAAAAATGGCACGAACCAGCGAGTCACCTGCCAAAGTATAAATCAATTGATGTTGCAGCAAATTTATCTATGAACTGTAGATGCTTCCTGGACAGGAGGAGAAAGGTTGTCTGAAATACAACTATTAGGCTCCAATTCCAGAAGCAGATGGAACTGTTCACTACTTGGTGTGGTAACCTCGAAGCCAATATTATAGTTAGTCTTTGTGAAACTGCCTTAGTAGATGGCTGATTCCAAGAATGTGGCCTTATTCCAGAAATTTAGAGCCTATAAATGGCATTCATGGTATTGGGTGACAAGTGATTCATGAAAAAGACAACGTCAGTGAAAGCTGAAATTGTTAAAGTTCAGGATTACTCCATGAAAGGTCTTATACCACATTATTCATGAAATTCAGATGTGTGATAGATCAAGTCAGAAAGAAGAGAAATTAAAAGCTCGAAAAGGGGTGGAATAAGTGCTAAATTATGACTTAACTGAAAATAGGAGGGTGGTTCTTTCTTGTGAAGTTCGTAATCAGGGGCAAAAAATACAGCTTTCAATATTTAACTATTTGGGATTATGTGACAAAGGGATCAAGAGCTAAGGTATTCATTCAGAGAAGCTGCCTAATGACACAGCATGTGCTTCACCTGCAATTTAGAATATAGAAGAAAACGACATGCCCACAATAAATTTCAAACGGAAATATAAAAAATATACTTCTCATGGAATGGATGCTCATTCTAAAAATAGATTTCATATGTTTCAGCTGTGTCAAATGGTGAATTCAAGGAATGTCATAGGTGGTTTGGGTAAATTGAACATAGAAAAGAGCAGTGTGATGGAATAAGATTGGTCAAAATATTGCACTTACTTGAGAAGTCATATAGATATAAGGAAGAAGTACTTCTCCGAGCAACAAATGAAAAATCATATGAATGCAAATAACTTTGCAGTTGAAACTTTTTAATTCTAGGTATGTATTACTTCTATGTTGAGTGTATCAACACAGTGAATCCTTTCTAAAGCATGTAAGAAAAGAATTCTTGATATGAAACTTTTAGATTTCCCATATGATTAATGACCTTGTTTCAGACAAAAAACAATGATTGGGTCGAGCTTCACTGCACAAACAGCTGCTTTGTCTGTGTTACGAACAGACACAAGACCATAATCATTCACTCAGTAAACCACACAAGTAAAGAGGAAGTGAGAGTAATAGAGTCTATAATTCTCTGGGAATAATAGATAAATGAGGACACATCAGTGTTCAAGACTCCCTTCAATGGCTTCATTGTGAGTGTTTATTTCATTTATAGAGGCAGAACACTAAACTCACTGCTGTACCTTTCCAGGAGCATGGTAATATTATCACATTTATAGGCTATTCTTATGTTTTTGGAGACCATTCTTGAAAGAGGTGTGTCAGTATTGCCCTAAAAATGTTTTATTCAAGTTTTAACACACATGGGCATTAACATGAATTTGTTGCTACATAAGAGCACCATATTTAACTTGTATTCAGTAACAGGATGTAAAAATAGCTGCAGTAAGCACTTCTTATCCATTGTGCATAATGAGCAGGGGGGATCCTGAATATTTTCTGGGGGGGGCTCAAGGGTTTGACCGATAAACAATCATCTCATAAATGAGATTATAAACAACATACAACAATCATGGTGTGAAGTAATATTTTTTTTTCAATTTACAGTTATTAATATGACATTTTATGCGTGGAGCTCTTAAATAAACGAAGCAAAACGAATGTGATGATAACCGTATAAAAATGTTTGCCTATTTTTCAAGTGTCTAGGTGGGTCTAACCTAACCTAACCGTCTCTCCCCCACCCCCCTCCCTACATCCGCCTGTGATACAGTGTATGATGAAAATCGTTCATCCCCCTTGATGTAAATTCCCTTTGGTGTGCGAGAAGGAGTGCATGAAAAGATTTGGTGGAAAATGATATCTGAAAGAGGCGGCCTTTTATTTTTCTCAAACTTATGCAGTAGTTAGCGATGATCACTCAATTAAAAAAATGAAAAGGTATAATTTTTTGCTCTTTGACGCAGAAGGAAAAGTATTCTTTTTTAGATCAAGCTACTGCAGAAATTTGAGGAAAATAAAAGGACGCCTCTTTCAGGTATCAATTAAATAGTTGCAAATTTTGATTGGTTAAATAAGTCCTACTTGCTTATTATGTTTTTCAAAGCCTTTAAACTGTGCAAAAATAGTTTAAATTAAGTAACTTCTTTAAAATAAACAACAAATATACTGCTCTATGTTCTTTGTTCCACAGTTATTAGTATTTACGTTATATTTCAGTTTTTCCTCCGTGGCTTGACGTACCTATGTTCAAAGGTTCATAACTTTCGTTCTGAGCTTAGTACAATTCACCATTAGCATGCTTATTTCACATAATAAGACTAACGAAAATCGGTAATGGTTACTAGACACCCCTTTGCATGGTTTTATTTAAAACGTAAATGTAATATAATAGGGTTGAACATGTAAGCTAGTTTTTCCGCATTTGCTGGTACACATTCACAAGTACTTTCACTCTAGCTCTGGGGTTTAGAGCCAAAAGAATCAAAAAATATTTAATTACAATGATACATTGTTAAATTTATGACGTAAACTCATGATCGTCAAGGCTTAATGTTACAATTCATCAGATTCCTTCTGAAGCTTAACTCCAAATATATGTCATGATTTGAATGATATTATGTTTTACGAGTGCATTGAATGAAATAAAATCACTTACATTGAAAAAATCTCCACATAAAGTGAAGGAAAAAAATGATGTGCGATGTATCGTAAATGCTCTACCGATTATGTTGGGACAACCTGGATCGTATTACCGGAGTAGGAACTAGGAGTTGCAGCGGTCGCACACACAGTGGGACGGTCAACTCCTTTGCCTCAGTCAAGGGCGTACTTGGGATCATAACTGGGGGGGGGGGGGCAAGCCCAGTGGTGACATTTTAGCATGGAAAAGGTGAATGAAACTAACATTTTAAGAAAATTATAACAGCGCTTTATTAGTTAATGAGATGTTTTCCTTAAAAAATTGTTCTATTTATGTTATGTATCTTAAAGTAATATATTATGTCATTTTTTGTGGGTTAAAAGAAAATTTGTTGAATGCTTTAGTTTCATTTCAGTAGGTACTGATTTTGCTTAAAGACTTTTTCATTTTTGCTTCTTGAGGGGGAAGCTACCCCCCTCTGCCCCTCGCTGGGTAGGCCCATGCCTGAGTCGTTTTATCCTGCGACGTTGTATGATGGTTTACAAAGGCATAACCAGGATTAAATCCCGTGACCTTTTGGCTCCTAGCGCAAATGTCAACCCTTTGTGACACCTCTGGTCCTCAATAGAACACTTTTGAGTGGGTAATCATCAGTCCCAGCCTTTCCTACAGAAATCAACGTTAAGAAATCTACCGCAACTATAATTGTAGAATAACAAAAATATAGCGGTTTACAGGGGTGCCGACCTAGAAAAAATATTGGGGGGGCCCAAACTAGGGATCTTGCTCCGGGAATTTTTTTAAGTATTGAGTTTTAAGTTTTTTTTAAGCATTTTAGAAGAGTCATATGATCGACATTAGAACCCTGATAAATTTAATCTTGATATCTGGACACTCCGGGGAAAATCGAAAAGCCTGGCAATTTTTTTCTCACACTCATAACGAATTTTTGAGGGGGCTCGGGCCCACTCAGGCCCCATGGAGTCGGCGCCAATGACGGTGTACATAGATGTAAACGAATATAAAAAGCATGGCCTTCCAAAGTCGATGTTAGCTTGACTTCAGGTTGAAGGCAATGCCACCCTCCTCTATTGCAACTATACGTTTACCAAATGGCGACGTAGCCGTTATTGCTGCGCAAGACAACGTGCCCGTCCACAAAGTTATGCTCGAATAACTGCGGCTAATTTAGCGTGAGTATTGGTTTGCAGTAGGTTAACATATACATTTAAATTATTATTATTAGTCGTTATTTTTTTAATTTACCCACCTTATGTCTGAAAAGCAGCTGATTTCGTACCGAAGGACAGGTAGGTGTTGGCTCTTGTCAGTCGATGTATGAATGTGGTTATTGCGTCATGCGGTGACGAGATGCATAAATAATGTTATTCTTTCCGTGAGTGTTTTTGAAGTAATGAAATATATTTCCTTTCCTATAAATTAAATTCATACATATTTTTAGGGAGTTTTTCCGGGGTAGAATATTTTTCTGCGTCAAGGGTACATTATTTAGTACTATTTTGTCTTCGCGGGACAAGTTCGCGCCAAAATATATTGTAGGCTAACATCTTTTGGCGTGAACTTGTACCGTGTGAAAAAAGTTCCAAAAAATAATTTCGATGCAGAAAAAATTTTACTTCCGAAAACCTGGCAGAAAAAATGTGTAAAGAATATTTAACGAACAAGGCGGGAAAAGTTCGCGCCAAAATATGTAAACCCTACCAGATATTTTAGCGCGAATTTGTTCCGCGCTGACAAAATAGTGCCAAATAATAAACTCTTGATGTAAAAAATATTTGACATTAGAATAACTGGCTGAAAAGATATTGAATTATATTCAACAAATAGGAAATATCTTCCATTCACGGGAAGAATATCAGTATTTACACATTCCTGAGACCACGTGAGGAAAGAAGAATATCCATACATCGGCGAACCAGTGCCAAGAAAGTATCAGTGCCGTCTTTGGTCGTCGACTTAACCACCAGGCCAAACAAATATATCTCCTGAATCTACGAAAAGGCAAAGAAGGTGAGTAAATTAAATAAATTTCAACTTTTAAGATTATTTGTAAGGTATATGCCTACCTACTAAAAGCTAATAGGCACGCTAAATTTCCCACATTTATCTTAAGAAAACGTTGTGGACGGGGACGTTTGTCTTGCGAAGCAAAAGCGGCAAAGTTGCCGTTTTGTTAACTTATAGTTAAAATTGGGAATTCATTTTTGATACACAGTGCTGAAGATGTGTACTATTTGAAGACATTAGCTAAAGGTGTATATTCTTAAGCCTAATCGTAAAAGATTTCTCGTTGGCGTGGCTAGTGTCTCCACGCCGCAGTCGTGAAATCGGCGTTCATTCAGAATTTTCAAAACACCAAACTGTTTTCTTGTTATTTATAATTGAATACCTATGCTTAAAGCTTTATTATTAAAGGATATCTATTTTACTCTATTCGAATAATATTACTTATAGACGAGTGTAAAAATTTATAAAATATCCCTCCGAAAGCCGTCAAAGTTCACCATTTTGAACCATTTATCTTAAAATTCCGCAATTTATTGATCTCGCACCTAACACTTATGTTGGTGGGTATTCCATACCCCCACACACTACGTTATTAGTTGTACCTAACCCCCCCCCCCCCCAGCCTTAATTCCTTGCTGCTCCTGTAAAGAAGGGGCTGAATAAAAACGTGGTAATATCAGCTCTTGAAAATAGTGGACTAAAGTAGCATGCAATTTCTGGCTTTTAGGTTATGCTAAAGTAAGCCTGCATTTGCCATCGCACTTAGTAGGAGACTGTGCTGTAATCTACATTATGGGTTTATCTAGGAGCATGCGAATTTTGCGCTTATTAAAAGTAAGCTCAATTAAATTCGACAACATTAATCACGTGATCTGAAATTTACTCCAGGGAGTGCTTGAGGAGAATGTTGGTTGCATGTGCATACGGATTCCAACTCTCACGCATCGGAAAACCATAAATTTCAATAGTTCAGCTAGATATTTCTTACTCACACTGCTGTAAGCTAAATTCACCGTTTGCAATCGGCAGAAATCATGAAATGTGACCGTAATCGAAAGATGGACTATCATGGGATACATGCCCCTGGACTGGAAGTCTCATCAGCAGATGTATCATGGATAGTCATTGCGAGGCGAAAGATTTCAGGGGGGATGAAGCACCCGAACCCTCTGGTCATGTGCCTGAACTACCTTAGAATGGCAAGATAATAATAAGCATGCCTTGGGATTCACTTTTTCAAACACAACATTGACAGGGAAAAATATCTTACCTACCCAGTGGCGTAACCAGGAACATCCCTCGGGTGGGATGGAATGGCGACCCCTCTCCCTCAGGCGAAATCTGGTAAATATTTTGAAAGAGGACATGCTTAAAAATACATTTTATATAATTTTTGCACTAAAAATTTAGCTTCCAGTAGATGTCGCTTAACCCACACGTTGCATTTCATACTGTGGGTTAGCTTATATTACATTGAATTTTTTCTTTGAACAGATGGGAGGAAAACGGAAAAGGATGGAGATGGAGGAGTCTGAGGGACCAACCGAAACAAACACCCAGGTTGCGGAAAGGTGCCGCGTAGTCGTGATCACCCTCTTATCACAGGATGGCCAAGTTCGACGAATTGATATACGGCCCATACGGAATATATCTCAGGCCCGTTAAGTATGGACAATTGTACTAATTTTTACAACTTTAAAATATTATTTCTGCTCCTTATATTTTTTGTTTATCATTGAAACAGCTATAAATTGTTAGATTAAATATTGATCCAATCAACTAAATTAGATGAAACTTAAACATTTATCTGAGCTCTTGTGGGGGGGAGGGGGGATTTATCCCCCAAACCCTTCCCCCTCTGGCTTAGCCTCTGGGTACCATGACTTTGACTTACATTGCTTCTCTGAGACAATTACTTTGATTTTGCCTCGAAATAAATCGCCATTGTATTGCACTAGAACCCACTGACCTATAAATTCTGTCTTCACTTCAACAAATATGTCTAAATTCAAGTTGATTTCTTTAGTATGTTTCTGTCCTGAAAAACTTTGATTCGTGTTGCATATCATGAAAATGCTAAGGATATCTGGTGCTGCATGAATTTTTCCCACGGCTTTAATTTGATGATGATATTATTTATATAATCTTCTCCAGCACTATATAACTTGAACAAACAAATATTGAACAACAATACAATACAACTTTTCTTTGAACAAACTTCTAAAGGGACTACTGTAAAATCCTTGGCAGATATCATTTTGATCCTCACTAGTTTCTCGACATTCAGTCAGTTTTCCAGAATTCATTAAATGGAACTGATATGAGCTGGGTTTTTCAGCTTAAGGTTTCCTGCTTTTCATTGTCGTTTTGTCCCTTTCATACTTTTTGATGACTTTGAACCTAGATTACTTACATATTTCAACATATTTGTCTAAAATTCTTAGTAAATACTCATAATATCCCCTTATGAGAAGACAAATAAAAATTCTCAAACACAAATAATCATGTATAATTGTAAGTTTCTGACTGCTCAATGGAAACAAGTCAGTCATTACAGAGGGTGCCCCCGAAATTGAAAGCTGCATTCAGAATCAATTGCTGTCATCAGTGAAAGTTTTGGTTAATAGTTTTAAATATATAAAACTCATTATTTTGCAAAATGTAAGGAACTTGAAAATTTTGTTGGTTTTTAAAATTTAAATTTCACTTATTTTTGATAATATTACTTTTTTGCAGATGCAGGAAAAGGGGAGAAAAGACAGGAGTAAAAATGAAGAGTATAAAAATGTAAATTGGGTCTACCCGACAGCTAGGAATAATAAATAATCAAAGATTTGATTCCTTTATTGGCGTTTCATGTATTCTTCCTAGATCCTGACCCTGAGATTAAAATTTGGTAATATGTGAATGAAACACCCTTGGTTGGGGGATTAAAAAAAAGTCTTAAGTTATCTTTTTTTAGTTCTGTTTTTACTTAATATAAATTACAATGTCATGTAAATATCCTTTAGCTGCTGGGAATTGGATTGGACTGTCGAGTAGTCATTTAGTAGAAACATTATAAATACCTTCTGAAGCAGTTATCACTTTTTAAGATAATTTATTTTCCTGGATCGCATAAAGACCTTAATTTGGGATAATTTCTTTTTTCCCTTGCTGAATATCCAATGTTTTCCATCCAATGAAGACGCGGAGTAGAGTTTGACTTGCTCGTGTTCATTATCCGGTCCATTCCTGCTATTATCAATGGAATGTTTCCTGTCAGATGTCAAATGTATTTTTTTAAATCGCACCAGGCATCGCAGAGTATTTTTCCTTCAGTCTCTCTTTTGAGGCTTTTACGTATGTGATTGATGCTTTGCTGAAATGTGCATTGAATGTGTATAGGTGGAGCAGATTGGTTAGAAAGGATATAAAAGTAAATGTGTTGAATTGAATGAATAAAAGATTTGCAGGAAAAGATTCAGGCACAAGAAAAGAGAAGACATGTATATGATAGCAGGGTAAAGCAAATGTATGTGCTTTAGAGAAAAGAGAGGAATGACGCTGGGTTTGTAAAAGAAAGCGGTCATCAAAGATCGGATTTGATCTATAAAACATTCCAGTCAATTGGTCCTAGCTAATGGCTACTGTTCATATGGGTAAGGTATTCTCTCATGAGAATTATCAAAGTGTAGCTAGGCAAAATATTAGGTATATTTCAATAAACATGGAAATAATACTATAAATAAAATTAGTCCTCTCTTATTTACTCAATCATAGTATCAATTTCCACCAAGTTACTTTCCAAAACAATGTGATGCTTTAATTTCGGTAATATTTGAAGTACTATTGATACATATTATAGTTAATACTTCTGATTCTCATTTAAGGCAAGGTCGTAGAACCTAAAGGACATTTCAAGCTTAGTTCAGATACAACTGTTGTAATCAGAGTCTTATTTAAAAATGCATTTCTCATTCAGAAATGAGTGTTCGTGGATCATATGCGTAGCAGTGGGGAGTGGTGACAGGGGTAAGGACTCCCCAAAAAGGCCAAATCCACATGGAAATGTCGCCCGCTTGGTACCTTGAGCCTTGGTACAATTCTTTAGTACGTAATTCATGAACGTAGATAGTGTAGTAGTGTGCGCGATGGTCCAGAAAGCCTGAGGACCTTATTTCCATACCCAGTATAGTGGATTACTTTCTCATGGCTATAATGTGATTTTCACGGCCGTTAACGTGGCAGGATGGAAATTATACACATCCTGGTGGAATGTTTGTCCTAACGATTAGATAAGTTGAAACCTAAGGATGACTTTGCTCTGTGGGGGGATCCCAGGCAAGGGTAGATCATAGATTTTTTTCTGGGGCCTAAGAGTGTGAGTGACAGGCCAAAGATTATCTCATATTTGAGATTAATAACAACATATAAAAATTACTATACAAAGTATTATCATTATTTTTAATATGATAAATGCAAATTAATAACATATATGTATAGTGGCAATAATATTTTTCGAGCCCTTTTCCCACTTGGGTGATAATTTTTTTCGAGAGCTGATTAGCAAAAGGCCATCTCTGTCTTCTTGACTGGGGCTAAGGTTAAAAATATTGAGGTTCTGTAATACAAAAAAAACGAACCAAGTCATAGCAGTGTTAAAAATCTTGTCTATTTTTTCAGCGTCTATGGGGGTTGGGCGTGGACATGCCCCCCTAAATCCACCATATTAACCCAGGTGACGAATCCCCCAATATACATCTTGTTTATGTGATTCTTTCCATTTCACATTAAAAAAGAGGATATGTATAATTTTACAAGTTTCCAATTCCCTTGGTAAATATCAATATTATACCTCCCTTATGTGATATTATGTGAATGATAGTCATCATCATATTCATGAAATTAAAATTTTCACTGTACAACACTACTGCATCGTCATGAGGACGGTGCCACTGACCCTTTAATACTTGTATTAAAGGAGGCCACGGTGTGTGGAATATTCGAACAAGCGGACAGCTAACAAAAGGAAGAGTCAAAAAGACATGAAAAGATGAGAAATTGTATCATCATCAGAGTTACCTCTCATGCCCTGAAATTTACTAAGACGAGTATTTTAACAATTTAGCAGCTAATGCCATACTGTTTTGCAGAGGTGCTGAAAAGAGAAAAAAAACTGCACCCCCAAATGATAAGCAAATGATTTTGCCTTCCTAGGGTGTGGGCAGGTGTCAAAAAAATTAATGCTATATTACGGTAAAGGTGTGCCTAAATACAGATAATTTGTTATAGACTTTGTATTCTTCTTTTTGTATTTAATTTGTATTTACTTTGTATAAAAATGTGCGGAATCATCATCCTGTTTTCAGTTAGCAATCGTGACAAGAGCAAACAGTGGGCTTGTTGATTTATGCATGGATGTATTACATATTTTTGCTGCTTTTCTGGTTAGTTCTTAGCATGGAGTGCCAAAGATGTCAGAAAATTATCCCTTGTGTTGATATTATTGTGTACATTGCCAAACTACGACACAGCTCATCAAAAGTGGGGAAGAAGCATTTCATTCATTGCCTACCTTCTAGATGGAGACCACAGCCACAACCTCGAGGGTCTATATCCCCCTCAAATAAGAAAATTCGTCTAGGGATGTGTTTAGAAGAGCATGCAATTTTGATGAACTGGTCAATCTTATCGTTCTACAAAGTGAACTGAAAAGGAAACAAATGGGGGCATCTTCCATTTCTTCTTTCCAAAATACTGTTGCAGAGATTAGCATGTTTGGTGATGAATTTTGTGATGAGTTATCACGTGGTTCCGAGTTTTAGGGACTATAGGTCCTCTGATCCTGACATGCAAGTCCCTTCGAGACATAATGTTGTCAATAATTGACAATATCATGTCTCGAAGGAGTTTTGAGATCATTAGGAACACTTTGTGTTTCAAAAATAATAAAGAAATACTTGTAGGACTGGAGTTTTGCGTAAGGGTTGTACCATGGAGGATAGTTGGGACCAGCGGCATCTAGTCAGTTTAGCATATTTAATTTTCCCCAGGGTCAGTGTCTAGTAAATCTATCTGCACCAAGAGATAACACACGGCATACAAAAGTAAAGGCAGTTTCCCTTCTGCCAGGGAACATGACACCGAGAGCAGGTTATAATACTGCATGCAAGCGTCAGCTGGAATACTGGAGACCAGTGGCGCAGCGAGGGGGGGTTTTGGAGTATAAACCCCCCCCCCCCTCAGAGCTTAGAGAAAATTTGAGTTTAATCCATTTTACTTACATTGGATCAGTATTACTTATAGAATAGTGTTATGATTAAACAAATATCCCTCAGAAAGTCTTAAAACTTGCCATTTAGAACCATTAATCTTAAAATTTTATGGAGGAGGTCCCCCGCAACTCCTGCTTTACCTGGTGGGTATGCAATACCCAGCACCCCAAAGTATTAGTTGTGCCTAAAGCCCCCCCTACCCTTTATTCTTGGCTGCGCCACTGCTGGAAACAATACCTCTAAATTGGGACACAGCAAGCAACATATTACCTCCAGCCTTCCATTTCCAGAACAGCCGCAAAGCAAAAATTTAAACCCATCTCAATGTGGGGTAGCTATTGCATTCAACCTCAGTTACTGTTTATGTGGTACTAATATCGTTAGCCATTCAATTACCAATCAATTTACGGTAAATAATACCAATTCTCGCTCCCTTATGGTTCATAGGGACATATGTGTCCCATGCCATATAAACACTAATTTTGTCAAAACTAAAGCACAGCTGCAAATTATTTTGTACTAACTCCATAGGCTAGATGCACATAAAGTCTAAGCTGAAAGTTCTGTTATTGTTGACCTTGTCATTGATTTGTTATAAAATATCAAATTCCCGCTTCGTAAACAGCATTTCAAGTGAAAGTTGTTAACAATGAGGAAACAACAATATGTAAAGAATATCATAAACAAAATTTAAAACTAGGAGCAAATAGCCTATTCTTCAGTAGAACCTATTGCTACAATCATTGACCTTAACATTTTATTTTGAAAGAATTTAGAATATTTGGGACATGTATGTCCCTTGGCCGTTAAAAGGGTTGATCCTTATTGCCTTCTTAGACGTGGAAACCTGTACCACCACAGTGTTTATCTGTTTAGTATTTCCCGAATTCAAATGCATACTGCAAAAGGAGGAGCTATAAATGCAATCGAGGTCATATCATAGGAATAAACACAGGACCTTTGATAAAAAAAAGAATGACTGCAAAATTTAACCTGTACGTGGTCAACTCATATTTAATGAGTATGTGGTTCTTAATAATGATGGAACTTAGGTTTACTCAGATATAAAAAGCTAAAGAAATGGATTCAATTCAGTTGTAGGAACTAGAAATAGGGGCTGTATGCAAAAATATCAGAATTACAAACATGGTTGTAATATAGGAAAACAGACACAGAAGATATATCAAGGTCATTCACTAAAAAATTCACTAGGAAAATATGGGTGCTATCGTATTTACACTATTTACTCTGAGTGATACACCTGAACTCAGAAAGAAGGCATCATACTGACCATATTTCGTTTGTGAGGAAAATCTGGGTTATTGGTATTTTTTGCTGAAATGTTTGAAAAGATTTAATGCTCCTTATTGCTATCTTCACATAAACTTGGCCAGATGCTATCACCCAAGTTAAATACACTTCCTTCTCTAAAATTGATAAGAACTGGTCATGAAGAGTTAATTAATTTCCTGGGATTAAGAAATAGCAATAACTTCAATTCCATTTCTGATACATATACCTTTGTCTGGCATGACAATATCCCCTTTGTGAATGTCATCAGCCATAATTTCTGCCTCAGCACCTCATAAACTCATACATGCTATTCACCTCAGTTATCTGGTTGTCAGATATTTACCCCGTGAACGACAGGGGGACAACAATAATTCCATCCCTTGGATCACAGTCAACCAGCCCTTTTAAGATGTTGGCAGATTTGTTAGTAGAAAATAATTGCCGCTGCAAGAATAACGATGACAGTAATTCTATGTTCACCTTCATATTATCAAGAATAATTATGGTGGTCAGGATTATTTTTTAATTCAGGAGGAGTGAATCTTGATACGTATAACATCCCTGTGTGGGAAAATGTTTAGGCATCCCTGGCAAAAGTATACAATAAGTAACCAGTAATTGAACGCTAACCTCAGTGTTTCCAATGTAACTCCAAACCAAATTCATAAAGCTAATATTTTTTAACCCCTCTCTGAGTTTGATCAGAAACAGCTGGAGTTCATCATTAGCATGCATGACTTTTGAAATTCCACCTAAGGATACGGTGGAAAATTTTTTAAGGTAAAATATGCCCTTCAGATTCAAACTCTATATAGTACACCAGGTAACCTCTTTTTGAGGCAACAAGAGGATACACATGGGATAGCTAAATGGTAATGCTGGAGTAGGGATAATGCTTAGAAAGAGTGCTGGGATGCATGTTAAAAGCTACCTGTAGTTCAATGGAAGGATTATAATGGTGAAGATAGAAACTATACCCGTAGCTACTGCTGCAGTGCAGGTTCAATTGCCTGTATCAGAATATGAAGATAGAGAAGTACATAGAAGGTTTCCACCAAGATATGTATAAACGAAGTAAGATGGCTGACGGAGACCTAAGTGAGCAACCAATTATTAGTTTGCTAAGCACTTCTCCGATGGCACTGTGAGGGCTTATCTTATTAATTAATTTAACAGGTATTTAGACAAGACAATATGTAATAGAACTCCTGAATGTAATAAGGTCATTATTTTATTTTAAATCACTTCTCTAGATTTTCTGCAGCCCCACTTGTTGGTTGGTGGGTGGATGAGAGGATAGAATTTATGAAAAATTCCATTTGGTTTACATAACTGCTGTTGAAGTAAATGGTGAACCATTGTCTCTGACTATCTGTCCCATTAGCCCTTGTGTTGAAAACATTCCTTGTAAATAATTTACAATTTCCCAGCTCCCTTATTCTTTAACTGGGCCACCTCCAGCCATTTGGTCAAACTAAATATTTTAAGGAAACTGTAATGGCTCTTAATTATGAGTTGTTTTCAAAATTATTTGCTTGAAAAAAATTTATTTTCCATAAAGACATTTGTAATTTTTGTATCTAGGGGGGGCGCCCCCTGCCAGCTGCCCCCTCCTGCCCCTTGCTGGGTACGCCCTTTATATGACACGTGTTGGGCTGAGACACATCGTCCATTGATGCCACGGCTACTCAGGAAACCCTGTGGGTACCACGAACTCTTTACTGGGCCCATAATCCCAGACGGGGACCTCCGTCCCCCCACACTTGTCTTCACTAGGGGTGCATGGGGCAGAGGGCACAAGAGAGTACGCCGTCGCCTCCTGCACGAGGCACACACACACCACTATTTTCAAACCCAATTCATTTTGGAAAGCATTTATTAGCGAGGAACTAAGAACTGAGTTTGTTGAAATTGAAGGCACTGTGGAATGTGATGAACCCAGTACCAGGCCCCCAAACAATAATTTACCTCAATCAGCCCATGTGAGAAATTCCTTTCAACATTTTGCAGTTATCGCTGCATATGTATATGAACTGGGAATCTTATGGTGGGCAGCAATACCATTTTTACTTTAAATTCATGAAAAAACCGAGGAAATAAGGAAGTTTCTTTTTCATTACTTTCCTTTCCCTACCATAAGGGGATATTACCTGTGAGTGAACCACCCCATTTCCCCCATTATTCAAAATATGCTATTGGAACCCTTGTATTATTTCACTGTAGTACACAGTGGCGGCGCGTGCGTATACGCATGTTAGCAAGTGCACACCCAAAGATGAATAAATTATAAAAGAAAACTATTCCTTTGCAACGAGTAGGATAAAAGTACTGTCTGCATATACAATAAACCTGAGCCTCCGAACGCTACAGCTATCTCCTTTTCGAAATCACCGCACTACAAGTGTGCGATCCCGTGGCATAATGCCGGGCACATTTTCGGTCTGTGCGATCGCTTGAGGGTGCTCTGGCGGGACGAGGTAAGCTGTTCAAATGGGTGATGGGAGTGGACTCAAAACGATGCGAGTCCGCACGTGCATATTTTTGGTGACTGACTAGCAGGTAGTGTAGTGGTGTAGCCGCCACCTACACTACCTTCGCCCAGGATCCTAGTCCGTCTACAGAGCCATCTGTACGGCCGTTTTCTACTCTACTTCCTCATAGGGTGTAAGGAAAAGAGAATGAATTTCAACTACCGTCACTTGTAAAGGTGTGTGGAGAATAATTATTTTCATGCATGCTGATATTATTTCTGTTCATGCAATTTTAAGGGTAGAATGTACCAGTGATATGTTTTGCTTGCTTTGTATTCTATTACGACGAAATATGATGCTCATAGATTAGGATTAACATAATATAATTAAATAATCCTATATATCTGCTCTAATGCACACCCTAGATAAATTACCACCATTTGCCACTGGGAGTACATCCCAGAATCTGTTTGAAAATGGAAATTTTAAATTTTTGACAGTAAGTACTACGATACCATCAAATCCCTATTGCTGCATATTTCCACTTTTTTTTCCTTTTGTTGTTTGAAAAAGTGTAACTATTACTTGCTTACTACCACTAATTGTTATCTGAAAGTATTAATTACTTTTTACGTGTCTCCTGGAAACACAAACTTCAAGGAGCCCAAGTTGGGTGAATGAGATTATCCCCACCCATATAATTCCGCCAAGTTATTACGATAAGTTCTGCTGTCACTGACCAAAGGATAAGAGGAAACTGGAAATCATGGGATCCATTCATTCAATTGAGTGAACTTGTGAATTCATCTTTGAGTTCAATATCAATGTGCAAAGTGATCTCAAACTGCTCATGCCAGTAATGAAGGGTGGACGTTCGGTAGATGGAGAATTAGGCTTACTTTGAGCATTCACAAATAATGTATTACGATGTACCTGTATTTAATGTGGTTTCTAAAAAATTAGTCCATTTTCCTCATCTTTGTATTCGCTATTTGAAAAAAGGAAAACCATCTGCTTTCAAATATGATGACATATTAGTCTTAAAAGAGTTCAAATCAAGTAACTGGCAAGTGTTTCTTTGCTTTGTGACTACATGCATTGCACATTGCACAGTGTTTGTAACATGCATTGGGTCATTAAAATTTCTAAATTCTACAATTCTCCCTCAGTTTTTAATATGTCCTGGGGATGAATTTAGATATTGTAGTCATGTGTTCACCGATAAATATTGCAGTTGAAGATGATCCTCAAATGCTTGAAATGGTTCAGGCTATCTGAAGGTACATACATATATCGCCAATTATATGGATAGAAAGGAAGAGTTTTAATGAAAATCTCAAAATGAAAAAGTAGCTAGGGAAATAAATTAAGCTTATAGGGTAGGGCAGGATGATAGAAGAATACATACAGAAAATCTGCCTCTTTTTAAAGCCAAAGATGACCTCCTTGTGGAGACGGTATGGCTTTATTGGGGTGTATAATTGCAATTGATCTAAAATCCTATGAGCTAAATTCATGCAATGAAATGAATACCAATGGGGATAGAAAACTCCCTCACCAAAGAGATAGAGTAATATGTCATTGGGACAATGATACAATTTCTAATATCACTGTAGGTGATTTTCTGGCACCAACCCCACCTTAGTTACTTATAACTTTCACTGTCATATGTTGCAGGTTCCCAATCCTTAAAATTGCCGTCATGGAAAAATACCTGGCACCTCAGGTTACAAAATGCCAACAGGGTACCACAAGGTCGGTGCAAGGTAAGCAAGAAGTGGGTCTTTTATGTGGAAGGCACTCGGGAATTGGGACTCTAATGATGTATGTTATTTTAGGAGTGATATCTGTTATGTGGTCTTTCCCATTGCCATTCCTTGCAGCCCCAGGAAGAACCCAGAGACTAGTAAATAATAAATATGTAACATCAAAATAAATTTTTCTAATGTTCAACAAGTTCAAGCTGATAAACTAGTGTTGTGCAGTGAATGTGTCAGTTGGTACAGCAGAAGACTGGTGTTGTCATGAGGGTGTCGGGGGAGGTTAGGGTGGGGGGAATGGTGGGAGATTTAAAGGTAGGGTATCTTTCTCCGTGCATGGGTGTATCCATATCTATGTAACACAGGTCATTGGTTATTTCTGTGTTCCATGCTACTCCATTCAGAAAGTAAGTGGTTCTTGGGTGGATGAAATCTTAAAATATTAATGAAAGACCATGTCTGGAGATTGATGAAAGATTTGGAGTTTTTTGATCAAAAATATTGTACTTTTATTTTATTCGTGTACTTTAATCAAACCAACATTGTCTTAAGCTGGGTATTTGTAAAGTAACAATTAATAGTGAGTAAGATCATTAAATGTATGTAGAACATCACAAAACTAATGAATGTCAGGTTGTATCACTCATGAAAATGCACTACAACAGCTAGATTATAAAATTTTAAGAATTCAAGGAGGGACATCGCCTCTTCGGCTGACTGTGTGATGACGTTGGAGTATGCCTTGGTTGGCCCCTTGTTGTGGAATTTGGGCCCTGTTGCCCCCAGGGACATCTCCTCCTCCAGGAGTGGCAGCGGCATCACCGTGCGGGCCTGTTGCTGGTGCAATGGCGACATTTTGCTGCTGTTGACGCTGAAGCGCCAACTGGATTGCTGCAGCGGCAGCATCTGCTCTTTCTTCTCTGAGCCTACGACTATTTTCTGACTCAACCCTCGATGGTGGTTGTGTTCTCTGCGACCTGCGTGGGGGTTGATTTCTTTCAGCCATCTGAAAGGCAATGAGAAATCTTAGCCAGCTTATCCTATAGAAATCTTGATCACTCATGGTATATTTCAACAAATGTATCTTCAAGTAATAAAATATTTTTTGCCCTATATGACAGGATCCAAAAATTGACCTTCATGTTAACCCACCAAGAGCTGTTTAATTATCAGGGCAGTACATGAGAATGCCGTGAAATTATGTTAACACTGAAATTGCACCAGGGTCAATTTGTTTCCTTAACCCTTTGGGTGCCAACTGATTTTCTAGGCGCTATGCCATAAGTGCCAAGGCATTTTTGCTGATTTTGCAGTAGGTTAGGAAAAAAGGATTAGGTTTCAAAAACAAGTAATTATAAATGTTCAAAAACTTTAGGAAATCTTTATGATAGGTGTAATATTCTATTATATTATTTCATGAATTTCTGGCAATATGAGTTAATTTTTATAATTTAAAGAAAATAGTTAATGTTTAATATAAAATGAACATAGACAATTGTATGATTAGTTAATTATCAGCATCTTACAGTGACATTGCGTATGGAGCATGATAACGCTCCTGGCTCTTTACTGAGAATTAGGAGGAGTGCGATTGATAGTCAAAATCCACAGCCTGATTGTAAAACACTTTGCAAAATCACAAATTGTTCAATGTAAATAAAATGTTTGATGGGCTATTTAATGTAGATGATATTGAGTTCAGATACACATAGTTTCAAAATAATAGAAGAAGAAATGCAAACCTATGAGAGATATGTGCTTAAATCTCCCAAAAATATAAAAAATATGGCCATACAGGTTATTGATTATCTCAATTGATTTGACTACAAGATCAATGGAGATATTTTAGTTGCACTTGAGAAAAATTATGATACTTTTATTGGTAGATATAACCGTCTAGAAGTCTAGGCAGATAATGTATGACTAGTATAGGTAGTAATCCAATGGGATCAATTTCCTTCATGAGAATCTTAACAAGTATGTGACCTGATTGAAGGGTTTTGTGGGGCAAAAGGAAGCTGCCTGAAATCATCTTTTCCCGGAAGTCATCAATGGCATTAGTATATCGTATGATGCTCAAGATGAATCGAGTATTACTAAAACTGATAAATGTGAAACATGAACGTCACCGTCGAAGGACATCTCAGCAGCTTTTATTATAGCCAGTAGTGGCAACTACCAAAATCTGTGATAAAGTTTAAATTTTGATACTCGTACCAACAAGTTACTCCAAGCAAGAAATTATGATACCTTGTCCTAGTTCAATCAAAACTTTTGTTCTAAAATCATGTAGACCCAAAAAGCATCCAGAAATATTGGTGTTGACTGAAGTCTGCTGTGGAAATTTCCTTTCTGATGAGCATATTAATATTTCTCCCTATGATATGGATGAAGAAAATAATTGCTCTTGTTTAAGTCCCAATCAGCGAGATATGTTGGAAATCATTATGAGTGGTATGAAGTGATAAAAGTAATTCACAAACTTGCAATCTAGAGAAACCAAAGCCACTAAGAAAGGATGATATTTTCTATGGTATGATTGCTCAAATTTCAAACCTATATGCTACAGATTAACCTATATATAACACCTAATCATAGAATATAATCATTCATTTAAGTTTTATTTACTCTATTATGAATTTGCATTTGCATTGAATCTGAGTTGCATTATTTGAACTGCCCTGAAGCATTGGCTGTAATGCCTGGACTGCTCCCATCCATTATACCAAATGTTTTCAGGAGATGGAGGTTTAGAGCCAGGAAAGTGAATACTTCAGTAGGTTAATAAAGGAAGATTTGAAAGTCACAAAATACTGAAATAACTTCAAGGTAGAATATAGCTATTAACTTACATTGGCATGGAATAGAGGATAAATGGCTAAAAAAATGGCACGAACCAGCGAGTCACCTGCCAAAGTATAAATCTATTGAGGTTGCAGCAAATTTATCTATGAACTGTAGATGCTTCCAGGACAGGAGGAGAAAGGTTGTCTGAAATACAACTATTAGGCTCCAATTCCAGAAGCAGATGGAACTGTTCACTACTTGGTGTGGTAACCTCGAAGCCAATATTATAGTTAGTCTTTGTGAAACTGCCTTAGTAGATGGCTGATTCCAAGAATGTGGCCTAATTCCAGAAATTTAGAGCCTATAAATGGCATTCATGGTATTGGGTGACAAGTGATTCATGAAAAAGACAACGTCAGTGAAAGCTGAAATTGTTAATGTTCAGGATTACTCCATGAAAGCTCTTATACCACATTATTCATGAAATTCAGATGTGTGATAGATCAAGTCAGAAAGAAGAGAAATTAAAAGCTTTGAAAGGGGTGGAATAAGTGCTAAATTATGACGTAACTGAAAATAGGAGGGTGGTTCTTTCTTGTGAAGTTCGTAATCAGGGGCAAAAAATACAGCTTTCAATATTTAACTATTTGGGATTATGTGACAAAGGGATCAAGAGCTAAGGTATTCATTCAGAGAAGCTGCCTAATGACACAGCATGTGCTTCACCTGCAATTTAGAATATAGAAGAAAACGACATGCCCACAATAAATTTCAAACGGAAATATAAAAAATATACTTCTGATGGAATGGATGCTCATTCTAAAAATAGATTTCATATGTTTATGCTGTGTCAAATGGTGAATTCAAGGAATGTCATAGGTGGTTTGGATAAATTGAACATAGAAAAGAGCAGTGTGATGGAATAAGATTGGTCAAAATATTGCACTTACTTGAGAAGTCATATAGATATAAGGAAGAAGTACTTCTCCGAGCAAAAAATGAAAAATCATATAAATGCAAATAACTTTGCAGTTGAAACTTTTAAATTCTAGGTATGTATTACTTCTATGTTGAGTGTATCAACACAGTGAATCCTTTCTAAAGCATGTAAGAAAAGACTTCCATGATATGAAACTTTTAGATTTCCCATATGATTAATGACCTTGTTTCAGACAAAAAACAATGATTGGGTCGAACTTCACTGCACAAACAGCTGCTTTGTCTGTGTTACGAAAACACAAGATCATAATCATTCACTCAGTAAACCACACAAGTAAAGAGGAAGTGAGAGTAATAGAGTCTATAATTCTCTGGGAATAATAGATATATGAGGACACATCAGTGTTCAAGACTCCCTTCAATGGCTTCATTGTGAGTGTTTATTTCATTTAGAGGCAG
Organism: Ischnura elegans; assembly: GCF_921293095.1. Classification (NCBI taxonomy): domain Eukaryota; kingdom Metazoa; phylum Arthropoda; class Insecta; order Odonata; family Coenagrionidae; genus Ischnura; species Ischnura elegans. The sequence goes on along the minus strand of NC_060259.1, from coordinate 69,708,399 downwards.
AACACTAAACTCACTGCTGTACCTTTCCAGGAGCATGGTAATATTATCACATTTATAGGCTATTCTTATCTTTATGGAGACCATTCTTGAAAGAGGTGTGTCAGTATTGCCCTAAAAATGTTCTATTCAAGTTTTAACACACATGGGCATTAACATGAATTTTTTGCTACATGAGAGCACCTTATTTAACTTGTATACAGTAACAGGATGTAAAAATAGCTGCAGTAAGCACTTCTTATCCATTGTGCATAATGAGCAGGGGGGATCCTGAATATTTTCTGGGAGAGGCTCAAGGGTTTGACCGCTAAACAATCATCTCATAAATGAGATTATAAACAACATACAACAATCATGGTGTGAAGTAATATTTTTTTTTCAATTTACAGTTATTAATATGACATTTTATGCGTGGAGCTCTTAAATAAACGAAGCAAAACGAATGTGATGATAACCGTACAAAAAAGTTTGCCTATTTTTCAAGCATCTAGGTGGGTCTAACCTAACCTAACCGTCTCTCCCCCACCCCCCTCCCTACATCCGCCTGTGATACAGTGTATGATGAACATCGTTTATCCCCCTTGATGTAAATTCCCTTTGGTGTGCGAGAAGGAGTGCATGAAAAGATTTGGTGGAAAATGATGTATGAAAGAGGCGGCCTTTTATTTTTCTCAAACTTATGCAGTAGTTAGCGATGATCACTCAATTAAAAAAATGAAAAGGTATAATTTTTTGCTCTTTGACGCAGAAGGAAAAGTATTCTTTTTTAGATCAAGCTACTGCAGAAATTTGAGGAAAATAAAAGGACGCCTCTTTCAGGTATCAATTAAATAGTTGCAAATTTTGATTGGTTAAATAAGTCCTACTTGCTTATTATGTTTTTCAAAGCCTTTAAACTGCGCAAAAATAGTTTAAATTAAGTAACTTCTTTAAAATAAACAACAAATATACTGCTCTATGCTCTTTGTTCCACAGTTATTAGTATTTACGTTATAATTCAGTTTTTCCTCCGTGGCTTGACGTACCTATGTTCAAAGGTTCATAACTTTCGTTCTGAGCTTAGTACAATTCACCATTAGCATGCTTATTTCGCATAATAAGACTAACGAAAATCGGTAATGGTTACTAGACACCCCCTTGCGTGGTTTTATTTAAAACGTAAATGTAAGATAATAGGCTTGAACATATAAGCAAGTTTTTTCCGCATTTGCTGGTACACATTCAGGAGTACTTTCACTCTAGCTCTGGGGTTTAGTTCCAAAAGAATCAAAAAATATTTAATGACAATGATACATTGTTATAATTATGACGTAAATTCATGATCGTCAAGGCTTAATGTTACAATTCATCAGATTCCTGCTGAAGCTTAACTCCAAATATATGTCATGATTTGAATGATATTATGTTTTACGAGTGCTTTGAATGAAATAAAATCGCTTACATTGAAAAAATCTCCACATAAAGTGAAGGAAAAAAAATGATATGCGATGTATCGTAAATGCTTTACCGATTATGTTGGGACAACCTGGATCGTATTACCGGAGTAGGAACTAGGAGTTGCAGCGGTCGCACACACAGTGGGACGGTCAACTCCTTTGCCTCAGTCAAGGGCGTACTAGGGATCATAACTGGGGGGGCAAGCCAAGTGGTGACATTTTAGCATGGAAAAGGTGAATGACACTAGCATTTTAGGAAAATTATAACAGCGCTTTATTAGTTAATGAGATTTTTTCCTTAAAAAATAGTTCTATTTATGTTACATATCTTAAAATAATACATATTATTTTTTGTGGGTTGAAAGAAAATTTGTTGAATGCTTTAGTTTCATTTCAGTAGGTACTGATTTTGCTTAAAGACTTTTTCATTTTTGCTTCTTGAGGGGGAAGCTACCCCCCTCTGCCCCTCGCTGGGTAGGCCCATGCCTAAGTCGTTTTATCCTGCGACGTTGTATGATGGTTTACAAAGGCATCACCAGGATTAAATCCCGTGACCTTTTGGCTCCTAGCGCAAATGTCAACCCTTTGTGACACCTCTGGTCCTCAAGAGAACACTTTTGGGTGGGTAATCATCAGTCCCAGCCTTTCCTACAGAAATCAACGTTAAGAAATCTACCGCAACTATAATTGTAGAATAACAAAAATATAGCGGTTTACAGGGGTGCCGACCTAGAAAAAATATTGGGGGGGCCCAAACTAGGGATCTTGCTCCGGGAAATTTTTTAAGTATTGAGTTTTAAGTTTTTTTAAGCATTTTAGAAGAGTTATATGATCGACATTAGAACCTTGATAAATTTAATCTTGATATCTGGACACTCCGGGGAAAATCGAAAAGCCTGGCAATTTTTTTCTCACACCCATAACGAATTTTTGAGGGGGCTCGGGCCCCCTCAGGCCCCATGGAGTCGGCGCCAATGACGGTGTACATAGATGTAAACGAATATAAAAAGCATGGCCTTCCAAAGTCGATGTTAGCTTGACTTCAGGTTGAAGGCAATGCCACCCTCCTCTATTGCAACTATACGTTTACCAAATGGCGACGTAGCCGTTATTGCTGCGCAAGACAACGTGCCCGTCCACAAAGTTATGCTCGAATAACTGCGGCTAATTTAGCGTGAGTATTGGTTTGCAGTAGGTTAACATATACATTTAAATTATCATTGTTAGTCGTTATTTCTTTAATTTACCCACCTTATGTCTGAAAATCAGCTGATTTCGTACCGAAGGACAGGTAGGTGTTGGCTCTTGTCAGTCGATGTATGAATGTGGTTATTGCGTCATGCGGTGACGAGATGCATAAATAATGTTATTCTTTCCGTGAGTGTTTTTGAAGTAATGAAATATATTTCCTTTCCTATAAATTAAATTCATACATATTTTTAGGGAGTTTTTCCGGGGTAGAATATTTTTCTGCGTCAAGGGTACATTATTTAGTACTATATTTTGTCTTCGCGGGACAAGTTCGCGCCAAAATATATTGTAGGGTAACATCTTTTGGCGTGAACTTGAACCGTGTGAAAAAAGTTCCAAAAATATAATTTCGATGCAGAAAAATATTTTACTTCCGAAAACCTGGCAGAAAGAATGTGTAAAGAATATTTAACGAACAAGGCGGGAAAAGTTCGCGCCAAAATATGTTAACCCTACCAGATATTTTAGCGCGAACTTGTTCCGCGCTGACAAAATAGTGCCAAATAATACTCTTGATGTAAAAAATATTTGACGTTAGAATAACTTGCTGAAAAGATATTGAATAATATGCAACAAATAGGAAATATCTTCCATTCACGGGAAGAATATCAGTATTTACATATTCCTGAGACCACGTGAGGAAAGAAGAATATCCATACATCGGCGAACCAGTGCCAAGAAAGTATCAGTGCCGTCTTTGGTCGTCGACTTAACCACCAGGCCAAACAAATATATCTCCTGAATCTACGAAAAGGCAAAGAAGGTGAGTAAATAAAATAAATTTCAACTTTTAAGATTATTTGTAAGGTATATGCCTACCTACTAAAAGCTAATAGGCACGCTAAATTTCCCACATTTATTTTAAGAAAACGTTGTGGACGGGGACGTTTGTCTTGCGAAGCAAAAGCGGCAAAGTTGCCGTTTTGTTAACTTATAGTTAAAATTGGGAATTCATTTTTGATACACAGTGCTGAAGATGTGTACTATTTGAAGACATTAGCTAAAGGTGTACATTCTTAAGCCTAATCGTAAAAGATTTCTCGTTGGCGTGGCTAGTGTCTCCACGCCGCAGTCGTGAAATCGGCGTTCATTCAGAATTTTCAAAACACCAAACTGTTTTCTTGTAATTTATAATTGAATACCTATGCTTAAAGCTTTCTTATTAAAGCTTTATTATTAAAGGATAATCTATTTTACTTAATTCGAATAATATTACTTATAGACGAGTGTAAAAATTTATAAAATATCCCTACGAAAGCCGTCAAAGTTCACCATTTTGAACCATTTATCTTAAAATTCCGCAATTTATTGGTCTCGCACCTACCGCTTATGTTGGTGGGTATTCCATACCCCCACACACTAGGTTATTAGTTGTATCTAACCCCCCCCCCCCCCAGCCTTAATTCCTTGCTCCCCCCTGTAAAGAAGGGGCTGAATAAAAACGTGGTAATATCAGCTCTTGAGAATAGGGGACTAAAGTAGCATGCAATTTCTGGCTTTTAGGTTATGCTAAAGGAAGCCTTCATTTGCCATCGCACTTAGTAGGAGACTGTGCTGTAATCTACATTATGGGTTTATCTAGGAGCATGCGAATTTTGCGCTTATTAAAAGTAAGCTCAATTAAATTCGACTACATTAATCACGTGATCTGTAATTTACTTCAGGGAGTGCTTGAGGAGAATGTTGGTTGCATGTGCATTCGGATTCCAACTCTCACGCATAGGAAAACCATAAATTTCAATAGTTCAGCTAGATATTTCTTACTCACACTGCTGTAAGCTAAATTCACCTTTTGCAATCGGCAGAAATCATGAAATGTGACCGTAATCGAAAGATGGACTATCATGGGATACATGCCCCTGGACTGGAAGTTTCATCAGCAGATGTATCATGGATAGTCATTGCGAGGCGAAAGATTTCAGGGGGGATGAAGCACCCGAACCCTCTGGTCATGTGCCTGAACTACCTTAGAATGGCAAGATAATAATAAGCATGCCTTGGGATTCACTTTTTCAAACACAACATTGACAGGGAAAAATATCTTACCTACCCAGCGGCGTAACCAGGAACATCCCTTGGGTGGGATGGAATGGCGACCCCTCTCCCCCAGGCGAAATCTGGTAAATATTTTGAAAGAGGACATGCTTAAAAATACATTTTATATAATTTTTGCACTAAAAATTTAGCTTCCAGTAGATGTCGCTTAACCCACACGTTGCATTTCATACTGTGGGTTATCTTATATTACATGGAATTTCTTCTCTGAACAGATGGGAGGAAAACGGAAAAGGATGGAGATGGAGGTGTCCGAGGGACCAACCGAAACAAACACCCAGGTTGCCGAAAGGTCGTAGTCGTGATCACCCTCTTATCACAGGATGGCCAAGTTCGACGAATTGATATACGGCCCATACGGAATGTATCTCAGGCCCGTTAAGTATGGACAATTGTACTAATTTTTACAACTTTAAAATATTATTTCTGTTCCTTATATTTTTTGTAAATCATTGAAACAGCTATAAATTGTTAGATTAAATATTGATCCAATCAACTAAATTAGATGAAACTTAAACATTTATCTGAGCTCTTGTGGGGGGGGGGGGGGGATTTATCCCCCAAACCCTTCCCCCTCTGGCTTAGCCTCTGGGTACCATGACTTTGACTTACAATGCTTGTCTGAGACAATTACTTTGATTTTGCCTCGAAATAAATCGCCATTGTATTGCACTAGAACCCACTGACCTATAAATTCTGTCTTCACTTCAACAAATATGTCTAAATTCAAGTTGATTTCTTTAGTATGTTTCTGTCCTGAAAAACTTTGATTCGTGTTGCATATCATGAAAATGCTAAGGATATCTGGTGCTGCATCAATTTTGTCCCACGGCTTTAATTTGATGATGATATTATTTATATAATCTTCTCCAGCACTATATAACTTGAACAAACAAATATTGAACAACAATGCAATACAACTTGTCTTTGAACAAACTTCTAAAGGGACTACTGTAAAATCCTTGGCAGATATCATTTTGATCCTCACTATTCTCTTGACATTCAGTCAGTTCTCCAGAATTGCATTAAGTGGAACTGATATTTCATTGTCGTTTTGTTTCTTTCATGCCTTTTCTTTGTCAGTAATATTTTCTCTCTGCTTTTTTTTCTTAATAAATTTATCCTCTTCCTTTGTTTTTTTAAGAACCCATCATGATCACTAGCTTTGTGTGTACCATGCATTTTCTTTACTATAGCAGCAGCAGTTGACTTCCACCACCATTTAAATTCTGAAAAAGCATTAAATTTATAATCTTAAAAGTTTCAGGCATCACTCTGTGGTGCTTATGTAATCTTATTTAAATAAAAATACTTCATGTAGTCCACATAGATCATTTTCTGACCTTGATCCCCTGGTAGTAATCAGTCACAAAAATAGCGTGTTATAATCACTCGCGCAATGAAACATGTATGACGTGCTGGCTAAAGGTGACTGTAGATTCTAGTATCACCAAACACCTGATCGAGAACAACTATCTCAGTGATTTCACATCTGAGGTCTACCACACACTGAGACAAAAGAAACAAAGTTCCTTCTTCCTGTTTAAAAGAACTGGAGATTATTGAGGTGACAAAATAAAATAAAATATGGGTGTTAAACAACCATGTTTTACCATTTCATTCACCTGAATTTTTGTAACCCTCTCTATCCTCTGTGTACCTAAAATTTCACTTGTTCTTCTGTTTACTACAATGCAAACTTTCAACCATAGCCCCTACTTCTCTGCTACTTTGTAATTTCATGACATGAAACATAATACTTCTATTCATAGCCCTTCTATTAACTGATGCCAAACTCCCTAACCTTAGAGTGTCCAGAGCACAATTTTAAGTTTTTATTACCATAGACCTAGACTTTTCTGGCGTAAATGTAAATATGGTTTCATAATCTGTTTTATTGTGAAATATTTTCAACATATAGTGATGATATGACCTAGTGAATTCATTTTATGTGTATTGTACATTATTTTGTGAAATGTCCCGTACGTAACGTTACATATGGGACAGCAAGAAATTGAACATAAGGGTATGTTTAAATACAATTATTTTTTTACAACATTATCATCATTTAGTTTGACAAAAAACCTGTATAGAAAATCATATTTTTGGTAGTTGTCTGTCGAGAAACTTAGTGAAAAGAGAAATTTATCTATTTTATGTTACGTACAGGACCAAGAAACATTGTATTTTTAAACACTGATTTTTACCATTATATTATTGCAAAATTATTATCACTTAGTTTTAGAAACTCTCATGCAGGAGTGATGCTTCTCAGGAGAATCACCTCCTAATGACACCCTTCCCAATTGTGTTTCCTCTGTAAATGACCACTCCACTCCCCAGAGAAGTTCTCTCTTCGAATCCAATAAGGCAATTTATACTTTTCTCACACACACAAATTTATCGGATGACCGCTTAGGCTCTTAACCTCGATTTCGCTCTCTACATTAGATTTATTTATGTGGCACCAGCTAAAGGACACTTTTTCAATGTAATCCTTTTTGCTTCCAATCAGCTACATTCTTTGGTTCCAGGGGCGGATCCAGGATTTCTTTCTGGGAGGGGCACAAGCAAGGCCGTATCCAGAATTTTGTTCAGGGGGGGGCACAAGGATACCTTGTTATACAAAACGAACGAAATGATAATGGGACCGTATTAAAAACCTAGCATATTCTTAAGGGTCTGGGGGGGGGCACGTGCCCCCGTGCCCCCCCCCTGGATCCGCCTATGTTTGGTTCTAAAAAGGTGCATTTAAAAAAACCTTTAGGGTCCAGAATAATTTAACTAAAATTTTATATTTATCCTAAAAAAAGTTGATATTCTGAAAAAATAAATGCCCAATTATGAAAAATCAAGTGTTAAAAAAGCAATGAACAGTCAGAAAATGTCATCGAGAACAAACTTGAAAGATGTAATATTCATTAAAGTAAATTAGATGTATGTGTAACTGCTGAAGAAATAGATTTGTGAAAAATTAAAAATTCTCAAACACAAATAATCATGGGAAATTGTAAGTTTCTGACTGCTCAATGGAAACAAGACAGTCATTACAGAGGTTGCCTCTGATATTGAAAGCTGCATTCAGAATCAATTGCTGTCATCGCTGAAAGTTTTGGTTAATAGTTTTAAATAAATGAAACTCATTTTTTTGCAAAATGTAGTGAACTTGAAAATTTTGTTGGTTTTAAAATTAAAATTTCACTAATTTTTGATAATATAACTTTTTTGCAGATGCAGGAATAGGGGAGAAAGAGCAGAAGTAAAAATGAAGAGTATAAAAATGTAAATTGGGTGTACCCTACAGCTAGGAATAATAAATAATCAAAGATTTGATTCCTTTATTGGCGTTTCATGTATTTTTCCTAGATCCTGAACCTGAGATTAAAATTTGGTAATATGTGAATGATATACCCTTGGTTGAGCGATTAAAAAAAAGAATCTTATGTTATCGTGTTTTAGTTCTGTTTTTACTTAATATAAATTACAATGTCATGTAAATGTTCTTTTGCTGCTGGGAACTGGATTAGACTGTCGAGTAGTCATTTAGTAGAGACATTATATATACCTACTCAAGCAGTAATCAAACCATCCATTTGTTTTACTTAAATGTTTCAGCTATTATCTGTTTCTACGGAAATTTTGTGCAACAATTTCATTTTTTTTAAAATTTAATATCAACTCAAAGTGTCATGTAAGCTAATGTATTTGATGCTTTTAGGAGTATCTCCCCTGAACGTTGACTAAATCTCTCCTTCTTTTCTACCTGCTACAAGGATTTCACCTTCTCAGATAATTTATGCACAAACATTCCAGCCTGTTGGAGTTGTCCAGTGACTTGACAGAAGGAAAGAGGTGAAATGATGGAGGGTTGCACATTCCCAATCCCTGTTCCCCATTTGTCACCCACACTCTTAATAATAATAATAACAATAATAATAATTTTTATTGCTCCTAGAGATCACATGTTCCGGTGACATTGGAAGTCGTCAAAATAAAGTAAATAATTAAAGTAATAGTTACAAATAAATGAAGTGATATAAAATTTACAATTTTTACAGATAAAAGAAAAAAAGTTACAATTTTAGTGGTTGATGGGCAAAGATTACTCCGAGCCCAACATAAAATCCTTCAGGCTATAATAGTTATTTTCCATTAAATATTTCTTCAAAGCATTCTTGAATGGTGTAGGCGGAAGACATTTAATATCATATGGTAGCCTGTATATATTTTTGATAGGGAGAAAAGGGGTCCTTTTTGGCAGAAAGTGCTATGGTAGTCTTTGAGGTGAATGTCATTGGTGGTTCTGGTAGCGTGATTATGGAGAGAACTATTTTTTGGAAAGTATTCAGGGTTATTCTTAACAAAAGAGGCACAGTTGAGTATGTACAGTGATGGGAATGTTAGTATTTTCAGATCATTGTAAAGAGGTGAGCCAGGTGCTCGCATAGAAACTCTGGCCATTGCTTTCACTGCACGTTTCTGCATAGAGAAAACTTAGTGGCAGCAGCTAGCATTACCCCAAAAGATGATGCCATAAGTTAGGTGAGGATATATTTTGGCATAATATATCATCTTCAGAGTATCAATGGTAGTTACTTCAGCCAGCTTTCTTATAATAAATATGCCAGTGGATAGTTTATTCATTATATAATCAATATGTGATGACCAGTCAAGGTTGTCAGTGAGGATAACACCTAATAATTTTGTTGAATGTGCCCGGGAAATCACGTGAGGACCAACATTTAAGATCATACTTGAGGTACATGGAGACCGGTTGCCATGGAACTGAAGAAAAACTGTTTTGTCAATGTTGACTTGAAGGGCGTTATCATGACACCATTCTGACATGCTGTTGATACTGCTTTGTGTGGTATTAACTAGGTCGCTCCTATTTACCTCACTTGAAATGACTCCCAGCTTTGAGATTGAAATGACTTGATACACTTCACTTATTTTATGCGTGGGCATTTCGCATCAGAAATGCGGTAACGATACAATTATGTTGAATAGCTTACAAATTCATCACATCTACTAATCTAATAGAGATTTTGTGACGTTTTAAGTTTAAAGGACTTAGTTACCAACCGAAATGTTGTAAACATAATATGAGGTACTCAGTAACTTTACCTATTTATTAAGATAATTTATACTTCTGATTCGCTTAAAGACCTTAATTTGGGATAATTTCTTTTTTCCCTAGGTGAATATCCAATGTTCCCCATCCAATAAAGAGGTGAAGTAGAGTTTGACTTGCTCGTGTTCATTATCCGGTCGATTCCTGCTATTATCTTTGGAATTTTTCCCGTTAGATGTTGAATGTATTGTTTTTCAATCGCAACATGTATTGCAGAATATTTTTCCTTCAGTCTCTCTTTTGAGCCATTTACATAGGTGATTGATGCTTAGCTGAAATGTACATTGAAAGTGGATAGGTGGAGCAGACTACGTAGAAAGGATATAAAAGTAAATTAGTAGAATTGAATGAAGAAAATGCTTTGCAGGAAAATATTCCGGCACAAAAAAAGAGAAGACATGTATATGATAAGGGGGTAAAGCATATGTATGTGCTTTAGAGAAGAGACAGGGATGACACCGGGTTTGTAAAAGAAAGCTGTCATCAAAGATCGGATTTGATCTATAAAACATTTCGGTCAATTGGTCCAAGAATCAATAGCTAATGGCTACTGTTCATACGGGGAACATATCCTCTCACAAGATTTATCGAAGTGTAGCTAGGCAAAATATTAGATATATTTCAATAACCATGGAAATAATACTATAAATAAAATAAATCTTCTCTGATTTACTCAATCATAGTATCAATATCCACCAAGTTAGGTACTTTCCAGAACTATGTGATGCTTTAATTTCGGTAATATTTGAAGTACCATTGATATATATATCATAGTTAATACTTCTGATTCTCATTTAATGCAAGGTCGTAGAACCTTAAGGACATTTCAAGCTTAGTTCAGATACAACTATTGTAATCAAAGTCTAATTTTAAAATCCATTTCTCATTCAAAAATGAATGTTCCTGGATCATATGTGTAGTGGTGGGGAGTGGTGACAGGGGTCAGGACTCCCCAAAAAGGCTAATCCACTTGGAAATGTCGCCGGCTTGGTACCTTGAGCCTTGGTACAATTCTTTGGTACCTAATTCATGAACGTAGATAGTGTAGTAGTGTGCGCGATGGCCCGGAAACCCTGAGGACCTTAGTTCGATACCCGGTCTAGTGGATTACTTTCTCATGACTATTATGTGATTTTCACTGCCATTAATGCGGCAGGATGGAAATTATACACATGCTGGTGGAATGTTTGCCCCAATGATATCATAAGTTGCAACTTAAGGGCGACTCTGCTCTGTGGGGGGGATCTCAGGCAAGGGCAGATCCTAGATTTTTCTGGGGCACAAGAGTCGAAAGGCAAACCATTATCCCATATTTGATATTAATAACAACATATAAAAATTACTATGCAAAGTATTCTCATTATTTTTAATATGAAAATACAACTTAATAACATATATGGATAGTGGCATTAATATTTTTCGAGCCCTTTTCCCACTCGGGTGATAATTTTTTTTGAGAGCTGACTAGCGAAAGACCAACATTCGGCAACACTCTCTTCTTGACTGGGGCTAAGGTTAAAAATAAAAAGGTTCTGCAATGCAAAAAAAAACGAACCAAGACTTAGCCGTGTTAAAAATCTTGTCTAATTTTTCAGCGCCTACTGGGTTGGGGCGTGTACATGTCCCCCTAAATCCACCTATTAACCCATGTGACGAATACATCTTGTTTATGTGGTTCTTTCCATTTCACATTAAAAAAGAGGATAATTATAATTTTACGAGTTTTCAATTCTCTTGGTAAATATCAATACCTCCCTTATGTGATATTATATGAATAATAGTCATCATCATATTCATGAAATTAAAATTTTCACTGTACAACACTACCGCATCGTCATGAGGTCGGTGCCACTGATTCTTTAATACTTATATTAAAGTAGGCCATGGTATGTGGTATATTCGAACGAGCAGACAGCTAACAAAAGGAATAGTCAAAAAGACATGAAAAGATGAGAAATTGTATCATCATCAGAGCTACCTCTCATGCCCTGAAATTTACAAAGACGAGTATTTTAACAGTTTAGCAGCCAATGCCATACTTTTTTGCAAAGGTGCTGAAAAGAGAAAAAACTCTGCGCCCCAAATGATAAGTAAATGATTTTGCCTTCCTAGGGTGTGGGCAGGTGTCAAAAAAATTAATGCTAAATTTAGTTAAAGATGTGCCTAAATACAGATAATTTGTTATAGACTTCTGAATTTACTTTGTATAAAAATGTGCGGAATCATCACCCTGTTTGAAGTTAGCAATCGTGACAAGAGCAAACAGTGGGCTTGTTGATTTCTGCATGGATGTATTATTTTTGCTGCTTTCCTGGTTAGTTCTGAGCATGGAGTGCCAAAGATGTCAGAAAATTATCCCATGTGTCGATATAATCGCGTACATCCTCATGGAAATGACCACCACAACCTACCAATGATGAGGTTCTTGATCTTAATCGACTAAACTTCTGGGAAGAATTTTTTTTATTATTTTCAAAACGCAAAGTGTTCCTGATGAATTCAAAATGCCATCCAGTTATTATATTGGCAATTTCCAGCACTTGCATGTCAGGATCAGAAGACCAATAGTCCCTAAAACTTGAAATGAAATGAGTGGATAACTCATCACAAAATTCTTCCCCAAATAAACACAAAAAAGGGTTCTATTATTGGCGTTCTTTTCAGTTGGTTAACCATTATAACAAAGCAGTTGAGAAGTGTTAGCACCAACACTAATTCTAAATTGCATGAACTTCTTTTGAAGTAAAGGGAATTCATTCATCTTGCTGCTCTCTGTACTTAACCACAGTAAAAACAGGAGAATCTCTCAACCAGCAGAGGCAATTGCGTTGCGTGGCGGTCTGCACAGAACTGAATCAAAACACAACAAGCGGATGAATAAGAGTCGCAGAGCCTGAACACCCCACACAAGTGGAAGGAGAGTTCTTACCATGGAAGGAAGGGGTGGTCGTCAGCGCCAAAGCAATATGTTTTGCCTTTTCTTCAGAGGACCCCAGGGCCCCTTTTTACTTTGTACCTATCTTGCCCCCCTTTTTCTTGCTCCTCATACCAAACCTATTACATTTTTGGTCATACATATTTTTTCCAAACTACGACACAGCACATCAAAAGTGAGGAAGAAGCATGTCATTCATTGCCTGCCTTCTAGATGTAGACCACAGCCACAACCTCGAGGGTCTATATCCCCCTCAAATAAGAAAATTTATTTAGGGATGTGTGTAGAAAAGCATGCAGTTTTGATTAACTGGTCACTCTTATCGTTCTACAAATTGAACTGAAAAGGAAACAAATGGGGGCATCTTCCATTCCTTCTTTCCAAAATACTGTCGCAGAGATTAGCATGTTTGGTGATGAATATGGGATGAGTTATCATGTGGTGCCGAGTTTTAGGGACTATTGGTCCTCTGATCCTGGCATGCAAGTCCCTTCGAGATCATTAGGAACACTTTGTGTTTTAAAAATAATAAAGAAATACTTGTAGGGCTGCAGTTTTGCAGAAGGGTTGTACCACGGAGGATAGTTGGGATCAGTGGCGTCCAGTCAGTATAGCATGTGTAAATTTTCTCTACGATCAGTGTCTAGTAAATCTATCTACATCAAGAGATAACACATGGCATACAAAATGTAAAGGCAGTTTCCCTTCTGCCAGGGAACATGACGCCGAGAGCAGGTTATAATACTGCATGCAAGCATCAGCCGGAATACTGGAAACAATACCTCCAAATTGGGACACAGCAAGCAACATACTACCTCTAGCCTTCCATTTCCAGAACAGTCACAAAGCAAAAATTTAAACCCATCTCCATGTTGGGTAGCTATTGCATTCAGCCTCAGTTACTGTTTACGTGGTACTATTATCATTAGCCATTCAATTACCAATCAATTTACGTGAAATAATACCAATTCTCGCTCCCTTATGGTCCATAGGGACATATGTGACCCATGGAATATAAACACTAATTTTGTCAAAACTAAAGCACAGCTGCAAATTATGTTGTACTAACTCCATAGGCTAGATGCACATAAAGTCTAAACTGAAAGTTCTGTTATAGTTGACCTTGTCATTGATTTGTTATAAAATATCAAATTCCCGCTTCGTAAACAGCATTTCAAGTGAAAGTTGTTAGCAATGTGGAAACAACAATATGTAAAGGATATCATAAACAGAATTTAAAACTAGGAGCAAATAGCCTATTCTTCAGTAGAACCTATTGTTACAATCATTGACCCTTACATTTAATTTTGAAAGAATTTAGAATATTTGGGACATGTATGTCCCTTGGCCGTTAAAAGGGTTGATCCTTATCGCCTTCTTAGACGTGGAAACCTGTACCACCACAGTATTTATCTGTTTAGTATTTCCCGAATTTAAATGCATACTGCAAAAGGAGGAACTATAAATGATATCGAGGTCATATCATAGGAATAAACTCAGGACCTTTGATTAAAAAAAAAGAATGAATGAATGAAATGAATAATTCCATCCCTTGGATCACAGTCAACCAGCCCTTTTAAGATGTTGGCAGATTTGTTAGTAGAAAATAATTGCTGCTGTAACAATAACGAAGACTGTATTTCTATCTTCACCCTCGTTGTATCAAGAGTAATTATGGTGGTCAGGATTATTTTTTAATTCAGGAGGAGTGAATCTTGATACGTATAACATTCCTATGTGGGAAAATGTTTAGGCATCCCTGGCAAAAGTATACAATTAGTAACCATTAGTTGAACGCTAACTTCAGTGTTTCCAATGTAACCCCAAACCAAATTCATAAAGCTTATATTTGTTAACCCCTGTCGGAGTTTGATCAGAAACAGCTGGAGTTCATCATTAGCATGCATGACTTTTGAAATCCCACCTAAAGATACGGTGGAAAATATGCCGCTGCAGATTCAAACTCTATATAGTACACCAGGTAGCCTTTTTTTGAGGCAACAAGAGGATACACATGGGATAGCTAAATGGTAATGCTGGAGTAGGGATAATGCTTAGAAAGAGTGCTGGGATGCATGTTAAAAGCTACCTGTAGTTTAATGAAAGGATTATAATGGTGAAGATAGAAACTATACCCGTAGCTACTGCTGCGGTGCAGGTTCAATTGCCTGTATAAGAATATGAAGATGAAGAAGTACATAGAAGGTTTCCACCAAGATATGTGTAACCGAAGTAGGAGGGCTGACGGAGACCTAAGTGAGCAACCAATTATTAGTTTGCTAAGCAATTCTCCGATGGCACTGTGAGGGCTTATCTTATTAATTAATTTAACAGGTATTGAGACAAGACAATATGTAACAGAACTCCTGAATGTAATAAGGTCATTATTTTATTTTAAATCTCTTCTCTAGATTTTCTGCAGCCCCACTTGTTGGTTGGAGGGTGGATGGGAGGATAGAATTTATGAAAAATTCCATTTGGTTAATATAACTGCTGTTGAAGTAAATGGTGAACCATTGTCTCTGACAATCTGTCCCATTAGCCCTTGTGTTGAAAACATTCCTTGTAAATAATTTACAATTTCCCAGTTCTCTTATTCTTTAACTGGGCCACCTCCAGCCATTTGGTCAAACTAAACATTTTAAGGAAACTGTAATGGCTCTTAATTATGAGTTGTTTTCAAAATTATTTGCTTGAAAAAAATTTATTTTCCTTAAGACATTTGCAATTTTTGCTTGATTTTGTATGGCCTTTGGTGTTGTGCCATTGGCCATGTTCCATAAGCCTGGCTGTATTTCAGATTCTGATGTTTTAGTATAAATTCCCAATTAAGATCTTTCGTTGAGTATTTGGCCAATATATCATATTTTAGGCTTGTGGCAAATGTATTTCAATATTCTTTTTATGATTTTACCTACATTATGCCTGAAAGACAATTGCCTATGACACAAAGGCGTACCCAGGACCAAAACTAGGGGGGCAAAAGTTTAAGGTAAGATTTTAGCAGAGAAAAGGTGAATGAAATCAACATTTTAAGGAAACTGTAATGGCTCTTAATTAGTTTTCAAAATTATTTCCTTGAAAAAATTTTATTTGCCTTAAAGACATTTGTAATTTTTGTATCTAGGGGGGGCGCCCCCTGCCAGCTGCCCCCTCCTGGCCCTTGCTGGGTACGCCCATTATATGACACGTGTTGGGCTGAGACACGTCGTCCATTGATGCCACGGCCACTCAGGAAACCCTGTGGGTACCACAAACTCTTTAATGGGCCCAAAATCTCAGACGGGGACCTCCGTCCCCCCACACTTGTCTTCTCTAGGGGTCCATGGGGCAGAGGGCACAAGAGAGTACACCATCGCCTCCTGCACGAGGCACACACACACCATTATTTTCAAACCCAATTCATTTTGGAAAGCATTTATTAGCGAGGAACTAAGAACTGAGTTTGTTGAAATTAACCATTGAAAACGTCGTTACAAAGAATTGTCCTAATTTTCAGCTAACTGATGAGGAGATGTACTATTTCATTGGTGTATTATATTTGAATGGTTATGAACCGCTTCCCCACCGGCACATGTACTGGGAGAGTGCAGATGATGCTGGAATTCATTACTTGTAAATTCAACGAGAAGAAACTTATTCGAGGAGGTTTTAAGATTGTTACATGCATGCAAAAATGGTTTTATAACTCCAGGCAACAGAATGGAGAAAGTGAGACCTTTCCAAAATAAGTTGAATGAATCATTCATTGCAAACACTCCAGATGAGAGGCATGTATCAGTTGATGAGTCCACGATTCCTTATTTCGGAAGGCATGGGTGCAAACAATCTTGAGGGGCTAAGGCACTGTGGAACAATAATTTACCTCAATCAGCCCATGTGAGAAATTCCTTTCTGCATTTTGCAGTTATCGCTGAATATGTATATGAACTGGGACTCTTATGGTGGGCAGCAATACCATTTTTACTTTAAATTCATGAAAAAAAGGAGGAAATAAGGAAGTTTCTTTTTCATTACTTTCCTTTCCCACCCATAAGAGGATATTACCTGTGAGTGAACCACCCCATTTCCCCCATTATTCAAAATATGCTATTGGAACCCATGTATTATTTCACTGTAGTACACAGTGGCGGCGCGTGCGTACACGCATGTTAGCAAGTGCACACCCAAAGATGAATAAATTATAAAAGAAAACTATTTCTTTGCAACGAGAAGGATAGAAGTACTGTCTGCATATGCAATAAACCTGAGCCTCCGAACGCTACAGCTATCTCCTTTTCGAAATCACCGCTCTACAAGTGTGTGATCCCGTGGCATAATGCCGGGCACATTTTCGGTCTGTGCGATCGCTTGAGGGTGCTCTGGCGGGACGAGGTAAGCTGTTCAAATGGGTGATGGGAGTGGACTCAAAACGATGCGAGTCCGCACGTGCATATTTTTGGTGACTGACTAGTAGGTAGTGTAGTGGTGTAGCCGTCACCTACACTACCTGCGCCAAGGACCCTAGTCCGTCTACAGAGCCATCTGTACGGCCGTTTTCTACTCTACTTCCTCATAGGGTGTAAGGAAAAGAGAATGAATTTCAACTACCGTCACTTGTAAAGGTGTGTGGAGAATAATTATTTTCATGCATGCTAATATTATTTCTGTTCATGCAATTTTAAGGGTAGAATGTACCAGTGATATGTTTTGCTTGCTATGTATTCTATTACAACGAAATATGATGCTCATGGATTAGGATTAACATAATATAATTAAATAATCCTATATATCTGCTCTAATGCACACCCTAGATAAATTACCACCATTTGCCACTGGGAGTACATCCCAGAATCTGTTTGAAAATGGAAATTTTAAATTTTTGACAGTACTACGATACCATCAAATCCCTATTGCTGCATATTTCCACTTTTTTTTCCTTTTGTTGTTTGAAAAAGTGTAACTATTACTTGCTTACTACCACTAATTGTTATCTGAAAGTATTAATTACTTTTTACGTGTCTCCTGGAAACACAAACTTCAAGGAGCCCAAGTTAGGTGAATGAGATTATCCCCACCCATATAATTCCGCCAAGTTATTACGATAAGTTCTGCTGTCACTGACCAAAGGATAAGAGGAAACTGGAAATCATGGGGTCCATTCATTCAATTGAGTGAACTTGTGAATTCATCTTTGAGTTCAATATCAATGTCCAAAGTGATCACAAACTGCTCATGCCAGTAATGAAGGGTGGACGTTCGGTAGATGGAGAATTAGGCTTACTTTGAGCATTCACAAATAATGTATTACGATGTACCTGTATTTAATGTGGTTTCTAAAAAATTAGTCCATTTTCCTCATCTTTGTATTCGCTATTTGAAAAATGGAAAACCATCTGCTTTCAAATATGATGACATATTAGTCTTAAAAGAGTTCAAATCAAGTAACTGGCAAGTGTTTCTTTGCTTTGTGACCACATGCATTGCACAGTGTTTGTAACATGCATTGGGTCATTAAAATTTCTAAATTCTACAATTCTCCCTCAGTTTTTAATATGTCCTGGGGATGAATTTAGATATTGTAGTCATGTGTTCACCGATAAATATTGCAGTTGAAGATGATCCTCAAATGCTTGAAATGGTTCAGGCTATCAGAAGGTACATACATATATCGCCAATTATATGGATAGAAAGGAAGAGTTTTAATGAAAATCTCAAAATGAAAAAGTAGCTAGGGAAATAAATTAAGCTTATAGGGTAGGGCAGGATGATAGAAGAATACATACAGAAAATCTGCCTCTTTTTAAAGCCAAAGATGACCTCCTTGTGGAGACGGTATGGCTTTATTGGGGTGTATAATTGCAATTGATCTAAAATCCTATGAGCTAAATTCATGCAATGAAATGAATACCAATGGGGATAGAAAACTCCCTCACCAAAGAGATAGAGTAATACACTACGGTAGGTTGTCATTGGGACAATGATACAATTTCTAATATCACTGTAGGTGATTTTCTGGCACCAACCCCACCTTAGTTACTTATAACTTTCACTGTCATATGTTGCAGGTTCCCAATCCTTAAAATTGCCGTCATGGAAAAATACCTGGCACCTCAGGTTACAAAATGCCAACAGGGTACCACAAGGTCGGTGCAAGGTAAGCAAGAAGTGGGTCTTTTATGTGGAAGGCACTCGGGAATTGGGACTCTAATGATGTATGTTATTTTAGGAGTGATATCTGTTATGTGGTCTTTCCCATTGCCATTCCTTGCAGCCCCAGGAAGAACCCAGAGACTAGTAAATAATAAATATGTAACATCAAAATAAATTTTTCTAATGTTCAACAAGTTCAAGCTGATAAACTAGTGTTGTGCAGTGAATGTGTCAGTTGGTACAGCAGAAGACTGGTGTTGTCATGAGGGTGTCGGGGGAGGTTAGGGTGGGGGGAATGGTGGGAGATTTAAAGGTAGGGTATCTTTCTCCGTGCATGGGTGTATCCATATCTATGTAACACAGGTCATTGGTTATTTCTGTGTTCCATGCTACTCCATTCAGAAAGTAAGTGGTTCTTGGGTGGATGAAATCTTAAAATATTAATGAAAGACCATGTCTGGAGATTGATGAAAGATTTGGAGTTTTTTGATCAAAAATATTGTACTTTTATTTTATTCGTGTACTTTAATCAAACCAACATTGTCTTAAGCTGGGTATTTGTAAAGTAACAATTAATAGTGAGTAAGATCATTAAATGTATGTAGAACATCACAAAACTAATGAATGTCAGGTTGTATCACTCATGAAAATGCACTACAACAGCTAGATTATAAAATTTTAAGAATTCAAGGAGGGACATCGCCTCT
Organism: Ischnura elegans; assembly: GCF_921293095.1. Taxonomy (NCBI): domain Eukaryota; kingdom Metazoa; phylum Arthropoda; class Insecta; order Odonata; family Coenagrionidae; genus Ischnura; species Ischnura elegans. The sequence continues at coordinate 69,688,752 of NC_060259.1, read as the reverse complement.
TCGGCTGACTGTGTGATGACGTTGGAGTATGCCTTGGTTGGCCCCTTGTTGTGGAATTTGGGCCCTGTTGCCCCCAGGGACATCTCCTCCTCCAGGAGTGGCAGCGGCATCACCGTGCGGGCCTGTTGCTGGTGCAATGGCGACATTTTGCTGCTGTTGACGCTGAAGCGCCAACTGGATTGCTGCAGCGGCAGCATCTGCTCTTTCTTCTCTGAGCCTACGACTATTTTCTGACTCAACCCTCGATGGTGGTTGTGTTCTCTGCGACCTGCGTGGGGGTTGATTTCTTTCAGCCATCTGAAAGGCAATGAGAAATCTTAGCCAGCTTATCCTATAGAAATCTTGATCACTCGTGGTATATTTCAACAAATGTATCTTCAAGTAATAAAATATTTTTTGCCCTATATGACAGGATCCAAAAATTGACCTTCATGTTAACCCACCAAGAGCTGCTTAATTATCAGGGCAGTACATGAGAATGCCGTGAAATTATGTTAACACTGAAATTGCACCAGGGTCAATTTGTTTCCTTAACCCTTTGAGTGCCAACTGATTTTCTAGGCACTATGCCATAAGTGCCAAAGCATTTTTGCTGATTTTGCAGTAGGTTAGGAAAAAAGGATTAGGTTTCAAAAACAAGTAATTATAAATGTTCAAAAACTTTAGGAAATCTTTATCATATGTGTAATATTCTATTATATTATTTCATGAATTTCTGGCAATATGAGTTAATTTTTATAATTTAAAGAAAATAGTTAATTTTAAAATAAAATGAACTTTGACAATTGTATGATTAGTTAATTATCAGCATCTTACAGTGACATTGCGTATGAAGCATGATAACGCTCCTGGCTCTTTACTGAGAATTAGGAGGAGTGCGATTGATAGTCAAAATCCACAGCCTGATTGTAAAACACTTTGCAAAATCACAAATTGTTCAATGTAAATAAAATGTTTGATGGGCTATTTAATGTAGATGATATTGAGTTCAGATACACATAGTTTCAAAATAATAGAAGACGAAATGCAAACCTATGAGAGATGTGTGCTTAAATCTCCCAAAAATATAAAAAATATGGCCATATAGGTTATTGATTATCTCAATTGATTTGACTACAAGATCAATGGAGATATTTTAGTTGCACTTGAGAAAAATTATGATACTTTTATTGGTAGATATAACCGTCTAGAAGTCTAGGCAGATAATGTATGACTAGTATAGGTAGTAATCCAATGGGATCAATTTCCTTCATGAGAATCTTAACAAGTATGTGACCTGATTGAAGGGTTTTGTGGGGCAAAAGGAAGCTGCCTGAAATCATCTTTTCCCGGAAGTCATCAATGGCATTAGTATATCGTATGATGCTCAAGATGAATCGAGTATTACTAAAACTGATAAATGTGAAACATGAACGTCACCGTAGAAGGACATCTCAGCAGCTTTTATTATAGCCAGTAGTGGCAACTACCAAAATCTGTGATAAAGTTTAAATTTTGATACTCGTACCAACAAGTTACTCCAAGCAAGAAATTATGATATCTTGTCCTAGTTCAATCAAAACTTTTGTTCTAAAATCATGTAGACCCAAAAAGCATCCAGAAATATTGGTGTTGACTGAAGTCTGCTGTGGAAATTAACTTTCTGATGAGCATATTAATATTTCTCCCTATGATATGGATGAAGAAAATAATTGCTCTTGTTTAAGTCCCAATCAGCGAGATATGTTGGAAATCATTATGAGTGGTATGAAGTGATAAAAGTAATTCACAAACTTGCAATCTAGAGAAACCAAAGCCACTAAGAAAGGATGATATTTTCTATGGTATGATTGCTCAAATTTCAAACCTATATGCTACAGATTAACCTATGTATAACACCTAATTATAGAATATAATCATTCATTTAAGTTTTATTTACTCTATTATGAATTTGCATTTGCATTGAATCTGAGTTGCATTATTTGAACTGCCCTGAAGCATTGGCTGTAATGCCTGGACTGCTCCCATCCATTATACCAAATGTTTTCAGGAGATGGAGGTTTAGAGCCAGGAAAGTGAATACTTCAGTAGGTTAATAAAGGAAGATTTGAAAGACACAGAATGTTAAAATAACCTCAATGTAGAATATAGCTATTAACTTACATTGGCATGGAATAGATGATAAATGGCCAAAAAAATGGCACGAACCAGCGAGTCACCTGCCAAAGTATAAATCAATTGATGTTGCAGCAAATTTATCTATGAACTGTAGATGCTTCCTGGACAGGAGGAGAAAGGTTGTCTGAAATACAACTATTAGGCTCCAATTCCAGAAGCAGATGGAACTGTTCACTACTTGGTGTGGTAACCTCGAAGCCAATATTATAGTTAGTCTTTGTGAAACTGCCTTAGTAGATGGCTGATTCCAAGAATGTGGCCTAATTCCAGAAATTTAGAGCCTATAAATGGCATTCATGGTATTGGGTGACAAGTGATTCATGAAAAAGACAACGTCAGTGAAAGCTGAAATTGTTAAAGTTCAGGATTACTCCATGAAAGGTCTTATACCACATTATTCATGAAATTCAGATGTGTGATAGATCAAGTCAGAAAGAAGAGAAATTAAAAGCTCGAAAAGGGGTGGAATAAGTGCTAAATTATGACTTAACTGAAAATAGGAGGGTGGTTCTTTCTTGTGAGGTTCGTAATCAGGGGCAAAAAATACAGCTTTCAATATTTAACTATTTGGGATTATGTGACAAAGGGATCAAGAGCTAAGGTATTCATTCAGAGAAGCTGCCTAATGACACAGCATGTGCTTCCCCTGCAATTTAGAATATAGAAGAAAACGACATGCCCACAATAAATTTCAAACGGAAATATAAAAAATATACTTCTGATGGAATGGATGCTCATTCTAAAAATAGATTTCATATGTTTCAGCTGTGTCAAATGGTGAATTCAAGGAATGTCATAGGTGGTTTGGGTAAATTGAACATAGAAAAGAGCAGTGTGATGGAATAAGATTGGTCAAAATATTGCACTTACTTGAGAAGTCATATAGATATAAGGAAGAAGTACTTCTCCGAGCAACAAATGAAAAATCATATGAATGCAAATAACTTTGCAGTTGAAACTTTTTAATTCTAGGTATGTATTACTTCTATGTTGAGTGTATCAACACAGTGAATCCTTTCTAAAGCATGTAAGAAAAGAATTCTTGATATGAAACTTTTAGATTTCCCATATGATTAATGACCTTGTTTCAGACAAAAAACAATGATTGGGTCGAACTTCACTGCACAAACAGCTGCTTTGTCTGTGTTACGAACAGACACAAGACCATAATCATTCACTCAGTAAACCACACAAGTAAAGAGGAAGTGAGAGTAATAGAGTCTATAATTCTCTGGGAATAATAGATAAATGAGGACACATCAGTGTTCAAGACTCCCTTCAATGGCTTCATTGTGAGTGTTTATTTCATTTATAGAGGCAGAACACTAAACTCACTGTTGTACCTTTCCAGGAGCATGGTAATATTATCACATTTATAGGCTATTCTTATGTTTTTGGAGACCATTCTTGAAAGAGGTGTGTCAGTATTGCCCTAAAAATGTTCTATTCAAGTTTTAACACACATGGGCATTAACATGAATTTGTTGCTACATAAGAGCACCTTATTTAACTTGTATTCAGTAACAGGATGTAAAAATAGCTGCAGTAAGCACTTCTTATCCATTGTGCATAATGAGCAGGGGGGATCCTGAATATTTTATGGGGGGGCTCAAGGGTTTGACCGATAAACAATCATCTCATAAATGAGATTATAAACAACATACAACAATCATGGTGTGAAGTAATATTTTTTTTTCAATTTACAGTTATTAATATGACATTTTATGCGTGGAGCTCTTAAATAAACGAAGCAAAACGAATGTGATGATAACCGTATAAAAAAGTTTGCCTATTTTTCAAGCGTCTAGGTGGGTCTAACCTAACCTAACCGTCTCTCCCCCACCCCCCTCCCTACATCCGCCTGTGATACAGTGTATGATGAACATCGTTTATCCCCCTTGATGTAAATTCCCTTTGGTGTGCGAGAAGGAGTGCATGAAAAGATTTGGTGGAAAATGATGTCTGAAAGAGGCGGCCTTTTATTTTTCTCAAACTTATGCAGTAGTTAGCGATGATCACTCAATTAAAAAAATGAAAAGGTAAAATTTTTTGCTCTTTGACGCGGAAGGAAAAGTATTCTTTTTTAGATCAAGCTACTGCAGAAATTTAAGGAAAATAAAAGGACGCCTCTTTCAGGTATCAATTAAATAGTTGCAAATTTTGATTGGTTAAATAAGTCCTACTTGCTTATTATGTTTTTCAAAGCCTTTAAGCTGTGCAAAAATAGTTTAAATTAAGTAACTTCTTTAAAATAAACAACAAATATACTGCTCTATGTTCTTTGTTCCACAGTTATTAGTATTTACGTTATATTTCTGTTTTTCCTCCGTGGCTTGATGTACCTATGTTCAAAGGTTCATAACTTTCGTTCTGAGCTTAGTACAATTCACCATTAGCATGCTTATTTCGCATAATAAGACTAACGAAAATCGGTAATGGTTACTAGACACCCCCTTGCATGGTTTTATTTAAAACGTAAATGTAATATAATAGGGTTGAACATGTAAGCAAGTTTTTCCGCATTTGCTGGTACACATTCACAAGTACTTTCACTCTAGCTCTGGGGTTTAGAGCCAAAAGAATCAAAAAATATTTAATTACAATGATACATTGTTAAATTTATGACGTAAACTCATGATCGTCAAGGCTTAATGTTACAATTCATCAGATTCCTGCTGAAGCTTAACTCCAAATATATGTCATGATTTGAATGATATTATGTTTTACGAGTGCATTGAATGAAATAAATCGCTTACATTGAAAAAATCTCCACATAGAGTGAAGGAAAAAAATGATATGCGATGTATCGTAAATTCTCTACCGATTATGTTGGGACAACCTGGATCGTATTACCGGAGTAGGAACTAGGAGTTGCAGCGGTCGCACACACAGTGGGACGGTCAACTCCTTTGCCTCAGTAAAGGGCGTACTCGGGATCATAACGGGGGGGGGCAAGCCCAGTGGTGACATTTTAGCATGGAAAAGGTGAATGAAACTAACATTTTAAGAAAATTTTAACAGCGCTTTATTAGTTAATGAGATTTTTTCCTTAAAAAATAGTTCTATTTATGTTACGTATCTTAAAATAATACATATTATTTTTTGTGGGTTAAAAGAAAATTTGTTGAATGCTTTAGTTTCATTTCAGTAGGTACTGATTTTGCTTAAAGACTTTTTCATTTTTGCTTCTTGAGGGGGAAGCTACCCCCCTCTGCCCCTCGCTGGGTAGGCCCATGCCTGAGTCGTTTTATCCTGCGACGTTGTATGATGGTTTACAAAGGCATCACCAGGATTAAATCCCGTGACCTTTTGGCTCCTAGCGCAAATGTCAACCCTTTGTGACACCTCTGGTCCTCAAGAGAACACTTTTGAGTGGGTAATCATCAGTCCCAGCCTTTCCTACAGAAATCAACGTTAAGAAATCTACCGCAACTATAATTGTAGAATAACAAAAAAATTGTAGAAAAAAACAGGGGTGCCGACCTAGAAAAAATATTGGGGGGGCCCAAACTAGGGATCTTGCTCCGGGAAATTTTTTAAGTATTGAGTTTTAAGTTTTTTTAAGCATTTTAGAAGAGTCATATGATCGACATTAGAACCCTGATAAATTTAATCTTGATATCTGGACACTCCGGGGAAAATCGAAAAGCCTGGCAATTTTTTTCTCACACCCATAACGAATTTTTGAGGGTGCTCGGGCCCACTCAGGCCCCATGGAGTCGGCGCCAATGACGGTGTACATAGATGTAAACGAATATAAAAAGCATGGCCTTCCAAAGTCGATGTTAGCTTGACTTCAGGTTGAAGGCAATGCCACCCTCCTCTATTGCAACTATACGTTTACCAAATGGCGACGTAGCCGTTATTGCTGCGCAAGACAACGTGCCCGTCCACAAAGTTATGCTCGAATAACTGCGGCTAATTTAGCGTGAGTATTGGTTTGCAGTAGGTTAACATATACATTTAAATTATCATTGTTAGTCGTTATTTCTTTAATTTACCCACCTTATGTCTGAAAATCAGCTGATTTCGTACCGAAGGACAGGTAGGTGTTGGCTCTTGTCAGTCGATGTATGAATGTGGTTATTGCGTCATGCGGTGACGAGATGCATAAATAATGTTATTCTTTGCGTGAGTGTTTTTGAAGTAATGAAATATATTTCCTTTCCTATAAATTAAATTCATACATATTTTTAGGGAGTTTTTCCGGGGTAGAATATTTTTCTGCGTCAAGGGTACATTATTTAGTACTATTTTGTCTTCGCGGGACAAGTTTGCGCCAAAATATATTGTAGGGTAACATCTTTTGGCGTGAACTTGTACCGTGTGAAAAAAGTTCCAAAAATATAATTTCGATGCAGAAAAATATTTTACTTCCGAAAACCTGGCAGAAAAAATGTGTAAAGAATATTTAACGAACAAGGCGGGAAAAGTTCGCGCCAAAATATGTTAACCCTACCAGATATTTTAGCGCGAACTTGTTCCGCGCTGACAAAATAGTGCCAAATAATAAACTCTTGATGTAAAAAATGTTTGACATTAGAATAACTGGCTGAAAAGATATTGAATTATATTCAACAAATAGGAAATATCTTCCATTCACGGGAAGAATATCAGTATTTACACATTCCTGAGACCACGTGAGGAAAGAAGAATATCCATACATCGGCGAACCAGTGCCAAGAAAGTATCAGTGCCGTCTTTGGTCGTCGACTTAACCACCAGGCCAAACAAATATATCTCCTGAATCTACGAAAAGGCAAAGAAGGTGAGTAAATTAAATAAATTTCAACTTTTAAGATTATTTGTAAGGTATATGCCTACCTACTAAAAGCTCATAGGCACGCTAAATTTCCCACATTTATTTTAAGAAAACGTTGTGGACGGGGACGTTTGTCTTGCGAAGCAAAAGCGTCAAAGTTGCCGTTTTGTTAACTTATAGTTAAAATTGGGAATTCATTTTTGATACACAGTGCTGAAGATGTGTACTATTTGAAGACATTAGTTAAAGGTGTATATTGTTAAGCCTAATCGTAAAAGATTTCTCGTTGGCGTGGCTAGTGTCTCCACGCCGCAGTCGTGAAATCGGCGTTTATTCAGAATTTTCAAAACACCAAACTGTTTTCTTGTAATTTATAATTGAATACCTATGCTTAAAGCTTTATTATTAAAGGATAATCTATTTTACTTAATTCGAATAATATTACTTATAGACGAGTGTAAAAATTTATAAAATATCCCTCCGAAAGCCGTCAAATTCACCATTTTGAACCATTTATCTTAAAATTCCGCAATTTATTGATCTCGCACCTACCGCTTATTATGTTGGTGGGTATTCCATACCCCCACACACTACGTTATTAGTTGTACCTAACCCCCCCCTCAGCCTTAATTCCTTGCTGCCCCCTGTAAAGAAGGGGCTGAATAAAAACGTGGTAATATCTGCTCTTGAAAATAGGGGACTAAAGTAGCATGCAATGTCTGGCTTTTAGGTTATGCTAAAGGAAGCCTGCATTTGCCATCGCACTTAGTAGGATACTGTGCTGTAATCTACATTATGGGTTTATCTAGGAGCATGCGAATTTTGCGCTTATTAAAAGTAAGCTCAATTAAATTCGACAACATTAATCACGTGATCTGAAATTTACTCCAGGGAGTGCTTGAGGAGAATGTTGGTTGCATGTGCATTCGGATTCCAACTCTCACGCATCGGAAAACCATAAGTTTCAATAGTTCAGCTAGATATTTCTTACTCACACTGCTGTAAGCTAAATTCACCGTTTGCAATCGGCAGAAATCATGAAATGTGACCGTAATCGAAAGATGGACTATCATGGGATACATGCCCCTGGACTGAAAGTCTCATCAGCAGATGTATCATGGATAGTCATTGCGAGGCGAAAGATTTCAGGGGGGATGAAGCACCCGAACCCTCTGGTCATGTGACTTAACTACCTTAGAATGGCAAGATAATAATAAGCATGCCTTGGGATTCACTTTTTCAAACACAACATTGACAGGGAAAAATATCTTACCTACCTATTGGCTTAACCAGGAACATCCCTCGGGTGGGATGGAATGGCGACCCCTCTCCCCCAGGCGAAATCTGGTAAATATTTTGAAAGAGGACATGCTTAAAAATACATTTTATATCATTTTTGCACTAAAAATGTAGCTTCCAGTAGATTTCGCTTAACCCACACGTTGCATTTCATACTGTGGGTTATCTCATACTACATTGAATTTTTTCTTTGAACAGATGGGAGGAAAACGGAAAAGGATGGAGATGGAGGCGTCTGAGGGACCATCCGAAACGAACACCCAGGTTGCCGAAAGGTGCCGCGTAGTCGTGATCACCCTCTTATCACAGGATGGCCAAGTTCGACGAATTGATATACGGCCCATACGGAATATATCTCAGGCCCGTTAAGTATGGACAATTGTACTAATTTTTACAACTTTAAAATATTATTTCTGCTCCTTATATTTTTTGTATATCATTGAAACAGCTATAAATTGTTAGATTAAATATTGATCCAATCAACTAAATTAGAAGAAACTTAAACATTTATCTGAGCTCTTGTGGGGGGGGGGGGGAGGATTTATCACCCAAACCCTTCCCCCTCTGGCTTAGCCTCTGGGTACCATGACTTTGACTTACATTGCTTGTCTGAGACAATTACTTTGATTTTGCCTCGAAATAAATCGCCATTGTATTGCACTAGAACCCACTGACCTATAAATTCTGTCTTCACTTCAACAAATATGTCTAAATTCAAGTTGTTTTCTTTAGTATGTTTCTGTCCTGAAAAACTTTGATTCGTGTTGCATATCATGAAAATGCTAAGGATATCTGGTGCTGCATGAATTTTTCCCACGGCTTTAATTTGATGATGATAATATTTATATAATCTTCTCCAGCACTATAGAACTTGAACAAACAAATATTGAACAACAATACAATACAACTTGTCTTTGAACAAACTTCTAAAGGGACTACTGCAAAATCCTTGGCAGATATCATTTTGATCCTCACTAGTCTCTCAACATTCAGTCAGTTTTCCTAGAATTGCATTAAATGGAACTGATATGAGCTGGATTTTTCAGCTTAAGGTAGCCTGCTATTCATTGTCGTTTTGTCCCTTTCATACTCTTTGATGACTTTGAACCTAGATTAGGTACTTACATATTTCAACATATTTGTCTGAAATTCTTAGTAAATACTCATAATATCCCCTTATGAGAAGACAAATAAAAATTCTCAAACACAAATAATCATGTATAATTGTAAGTTTCTGACTGCTCAATGGAAACAAGTCAGTCATTACAGAGGGTGCCCCCGAAATTGAAAGCTGCATTCAGAATTAATTGCTGTCATCAGTGAAAGTTTTGGTTAATAGTTTTAAATATATAAAACTCATTATTTTGCAAAATGTAAGGAACTTGAAAATTTTGTTGGTTTTTAAAATTTAAATTTCACTTATTTTTGATAATATTACTTTTTTGCAGATGCAGGAAAAGGGGAGAAAAGGCAGAAGTAAAAATGAAGAGTATAAAAATGTAAATTGGGTCTACCCGACAGCTATGAATAATAAATAATCAATGATTTGATTCCTTTATTGGCGTTTCATGCATTCTTCCTAGATCCTGACCCTGACATTAAAATTTGGTAATATGTGAATGAAACACCCCCAACAGCACACATTTGGATATACATAATGTATTTATATTGTATTTTCATGGGTCACATACATATGTATTTTTGTTATGTATAACATGTGTAATACATATGTATTATTGGATGTATTTCCTTTGTATTCATACATATGTAAAAGTGGTACGTGTTTACACGATAAATACATTTGTATTTTTGAAATTTGAATACTTATGTAAATGTGGTCAAAAATACAAATGTAAATATCGTGTAACACTTGTTACTTTTACATATGTATGAATACAGAGGAAATAAATATGTAAATGTGGTCAAAAATACACAAAATATACATTATGTATATTTTCTGTTATTTTTGAGAGGTGGATTTTCGTGGCGTCTAGTGAAATGTTCAGAAACATTTTTGCAGAAATAATATGTTCACTGCAAACGCCAGATTTCCTCATTTCAATGATCATTCATCCATTCGAATTTATACCCAGGAAGCTTAAAAATAAATCATATACTGATCGATGTGAGCAAGGGTAGTATGGCGACCATATTTATGTTAATTTGTAAATGCACGCGAAATACAGACGTATTACATATGTAAAATTCAGTTTCCATCCGCGAAATATACACATGGAAAATGGTTCACAATACATGAAAAATACAAAAAATAGTTCTTGCACAGCGCAAAAGTAAAAGCGAAGTTTAATTTTTTAAACAATATTTTAAATTAACTGTTTAAACAAAAAAATTAAATTCTCAATTCTGTCGCAATAAGCTAGGGAAGTGAGTGGGAGTGATAATCTCGTTAACAGTTAGCTCGGCATTTCGTTCGAGACTACGAGAACGTCAAGAACGTGCTGTAGAAGGAACTCCGGCTACTGATGTATAGTTAATTTTATATTTGTTTGTATTATTATACGTATTGGAAGAATTGACATAGTGTTTTAATCCTCGATAACCGGTGCGTGTGGATGGTGTGCTCAAACCGAAGCTATGTTTTGCTGGAAATGTGCTTCAATCCCGCACGTTATTGCGATTCGTGCAAGCCAGCTCCAACAGTTTCCTGTCACTGGATAATTAAGGTAAGGTATGATTTATCTTTTATTATATTGTACGCATACATAGACTACATTAATTATGTTATTTGAGTATATTTGGATACAACTATTGGCGCAATGTGTTGACCACTGTTTGGCTATTGTTTTCCTTTTTTGTTGAGTTATGTATCGAGGAGACTGGTCTCCATTGAAGTTATATGGTAAAACGGGTAAAACATAGTAATGTCAATCTTGTACGTATAAATTAATAGATTATGCGTCTTATAGTAATTCCGTGCTTCGCGGCTGAAGTTACATTTTTTCTTCTCTTAATTAAGAGCAGAAAAAATTGTTTAAAGGAATGTTTTCGTTCACGTGTAAGTTGTTTTATCGCTGTTTATTACCACAACCTACTGTATTGTAGTTCTTGCATTCCTAGTTATCCTATGCTTTAGTCATAACATCTTTGACCTTAGACTTATCAGCGTAGCCTTGTCACTATTAGATTCCTCGAGGTTCCGAGCGGTTTTGCCCTCTACTTCTAATTATTTAACGAACAAGAAGTATTGGTCGTGTAATATCGGTTCCCTTAAAGCAAAATGTAATATTTCTTTCATCTTGAAATGCAGTCAATCAAGGTGCATGTCGTCATTATTATTAACACAAGATAAATACGTAATTTTCATGCGAAAGTTTGTCATTATATGTAAGAAAAAGGTGCGTACGGGCCAAATTAATTAGGTAATTGTAATTTTCTTTTCATGCTCTTTCGCGCTTACCCAGCAGGCGACGATGTAAATAGCTTGGCCTGGACAAGAGGAGAATGGATTACGGAAAAGACGACGAAGCAAAGCCAGAAGACCAGGTGGAATTGTTAATACCGAGGTAAGCTTTGAGGGAAATTTTTTTTTACCATAATGGAGAGGTTTCTTAAAGTTAAGCCTGAAATTATCGGTTATGTATGAAATTTATTTGTTTGAAAATTTGATATCACAAGTTTATATTTTTTCTGTGTGAGTCATCCGCTACTAAATCATGGTACTAATATATTAGTATCATGTACTAAATAAGCATACCAATGGATTCACGTTTTCCTAGTTAATTTATATTTAAAAGTAGTCATATGATCTTTTCTCATATTTCTCATTCTTCTTAAGAGAAAGGCTATTAATTTTGTAAAATGAAAGCATATCCCCAAAATATATGATTTCTCAAAGGACAAGGTCAAATCTGTGCTAGCTGGTACCTCGACATAATTGGTAAATGAAAAAATTTAAAACTTATGTCTGGAATCTAGCAGAGAAGCCAAACTTTCATTTGCATTCAGAATACAGAATTAGTACTAAAATTACAGACTTCACAGAATACTGACTGCCTATATGAATTGAAAAAAATAAAATTGAAAGGCCTGTAGCTCCTATATTCAGATCTTACAAAAAGATATATTTTTGCATGAATTTTAAACTTGACTTCTTCTTTTCTCCTTTCAGGAAGTGGCTAATGGTGCAGAGTTGGTTTCCTGAATTCAGGTTTCTTCTTGTGCAATGGGTTACAACGCTTGTTCCGTGCTAACATTTTTTTCTATTTTCCAACTCAAACCATTGTTTGTACTTGATTTATCTTTGTGCCATTTTTTTAAACTAAGTTTCACCTACTGTTTGCTGGCCCTTAATGCTTGTTAGCAATATTCATGGCCACACTTGTTATTTGTGTGTATTATTTTATTTTTCTCTTTGAATAAATGTTTTATTATCTGTATGTTCTGGTTTCCTTATGTTTATTCATCTGTTTGATCCGTATTGATATTAAGCGGATGTGGGTCAGAAAATCAATATGTATAATTCGTGTACGAGGGCCTGCAGATACACATGTATATTACATGTAAGGATATTCAGATTTCCAATTTGTAATACGCATGTATACATACATCCTGAGGGACTTTTCAGCCACTTTTACGTGAAATATACAGACGTAATACGATTGTATTCCATTGTATACATATGTATAATTCATGTATGGGTATTCAGATTTCCAATTTGTAATACGCACGAATACATACATCCATAGGGACTTTTGAACCACTTCTACGTGAAATATACCGATGTAATACGATCGTATTCCATCTTATACATATGTATTTGGTCACGTATTTTTTGTGTATTATTGATGTTATACAGATGTAATACAAATGCCGTGTTATCTGGGACCCTTGGTTGAGGGATTAAAAAAAAGAGTCTTAAGTTATCTTTTTTTAGTTCTGTTTTTACTTAATATAAATTACAATGTCATATAAATATCCTTTAGCCGCTGGGAATTGGATTGGACTGTCGAGTAGTCATTTAGTAGAAACATTACAGTTACCTTCTGAAGCAGTTATCACTTATTAAGATAATTTATTTTCCTGAATCGCATAAAGACCTTAATTTGGGATAATTTCTTTTTTCCCTAGCTGAGTATCCAATGTTTTCCATCCAATGAAGACGCGGAGTAGAGTTTGACTTGCTCGTGTTCATTATCCGGTCCATTCCTGCTATTATCAATGGAATGTTTCCTGTCAGATGTCAAATGTATTTTTTTAAATCGCACCAGGCATCGCAGAGTATTTTTCCTTTAGTCTCTCTTTTAAGGCTTTTACGTATGTGATTGATGCTTTGCTGAAATGTGCATTGAATGTGTATAGGTGGAGCAGATTGGTTAGAAAGGATATAAAAGTAAATGCGTTGAATTGAATGAATAAAAGATTTGCAGGAAAAGATTCAGGCACAAGAAAAGAGAAGACATGTATATGATAGCAGGGTAAAGCAAATGTATGTGCTTTAGAGAAAAGAGAGGAATGACGCTGGGTTTGTAAAAGAAAGCTGTCATCAAAGATCGGATTTGATCTATAAAACATTCCAGTCAATTGGTCCTAGCTAATGGCTACTGTTCATATGGGCAAGGTATTCTCTCATGAGAATTATCAAAGTGTAGCTAGGCAAAATATTAGGTATATTTCAATAAACATGGAAATAATACTATAAATAAAATTAGTCCTCTCTTTTTTACTCAATCATAGTATCAATTTCCACCAAGTTACTTTCCAAAACAATGTGATGCTTTAATTTCGGTAATATTTGAAGTACTATTGATACATATTATAGTTAATACTTCTGATTCTCATTTAAGGCAAGGTCGTAGAACCTAAAGGACATTTCAAGCTTAGTTCAGATACAACTGTTGTAATCAGAGTCTTATTTAAAAATGCATTTCTCATTCAGAAATGAGTGTTCGTGGATCATATGCGTAGCAGTGGGGAGTGGTGACAGGGGTAAGGACTCCCCAAAAAGGCCAAATCCACATGGAAATGTCGCCCGCTTGGTACCTTGAGCCTTGGTACAATTCTTTGGTACCTAATTCATGAATGTAGATAGTGTAGTAGTGGGCGCGATGGTCAGGAAAGCCTGAGGACCTTAGTTCGATACCCGGTCTAGTGGATTACTTTCTCATGACTATTATGTGATTTTCACTGCCATTAACGCGGCAGGATGGAAATTATACACATGCTGGTGGAATGTTTGCCCCAATGATATCATAAGTTGCAACTTAAGGGCGACTCTGCTCTGTGGGGGGGATCTCAGGCAAGGGTAGATCATAGATTTTTTTCTGGGGCCTAAGAGTGTGAGTGACAGGCCAAAGATTATCTCATATTTGAAATTAATAACAACATATAAAAATTACTATACAAAGTATTATCATTATTTTTAATATGATAAATGCAAATTAATAACATATATGTATAGTGGCAATAATATTTTTCGAGCCCTTTTCCCACTTGGGTGATAATTTTTTTCGAGAGCTGATTAGCAAAAGGCCATCTCTGTCTTCTTGACTGGGGCTAAGGTTAAAAATATTGAGGTTCTGTAATACAAAAAAAACGAACCAAGTCATAGCAGTGTTAAAAATCTTGTCTATTTTTTCAGCGTCTATGGGGGTTGGGCGTGGACATGCCCCCCTAAATCCACCATATTAACCCAGGTGACGAATCCCCCAATATACATCTTGTTTATGTGATTCTTTCCATTTCACATTAAAAAAGAGGATATGTATAATTTTACAAGTTTCCAATTCCCTTGGTAAATATCAATATTATACCTCCCTTATGTGATATTATGTGAATGATAGTCATCATCATATTCATGAAATTAAAATTTTCACTGTACAACACTACTGCATCGTCATGAGGACGGTGCCACTGACCCTTTAATACTTGTATTAAAGGAGGCCACGGTGTGTGGAATATTCGAACAAGCGGACAGCTAACAAAAGGAAGAGTCAAAAAGACATGAAAAGATGAGAAATTGTATCATCATCAGAGTTACCTCTCATGCCCTGAAATTTACTAAGACGAGTATTTTAACAATTTAGCAGCTAATGCCATACTGTTTTGCAGAGGTGCTGAAAAGAGAAAAAAAACTGCACCCCCAAATGATCAGCAAATGATTTTGCCTTCCTAGGGTGCGGGCAGGTGTCAAAAAAATTAAATCTAAATTACGGTAAAGGTGTGCCTAAATACAGATAATTTGTTATAGACTTTGTATTCTTCTTTTTGTATTTAATTTGTATTTACTTTGTATAAAAATGTGCGGAATCATCATCCTGTTTTCAGTTAGCAATCGTGACAAGAGCAAACAGTGGGCTTGTTGATTTATGCATGGATGTATTACATATTTTTGCTGCTTTTCTGGTTAGTTCTTAGCATGGAGTGCCAAAGATGTCAGAAAATTATCCCTTGTGTTGATATTATTGTGTACATTGCCAAACTACGACACAGCTCATCAAAAGTGGGGAAGAAGCATTTCATTCATTGCCTACCTTCTAGATGGAGACCACAGCCACAACCTCGAGGGTCTATATCCCCCTCAAATAAGAAAATTCGTCTAGGGATGTGTTTAGAAGAGCATGCAATTTTGATGAACTGGTCAATCTTATCGTTCTACAAAGTGAACTGAAAAGGAAACAAATGGGGGCATCTTCCATTTCTTCTTTCCAAAATACTATTGCAGAGATTAGCATGTTTGGTGATGAATTTTGTGATGAGTTATCACGTGGTTCCAAGTTTTAGGGACTATAGGTCCTCTGATCCTAACATGCAAGTCCCTTCGAGACATAATGTTGTCAATAATTGACAATATCATGTCTCGAAGGAGTTTCGAGATCATTAGGAACACTTTGTGTTTCAAAAATAATAAAGAAATACTTGTAGGACTGGAGTTTTGCGTAAGGGTTGTACCATGGAGGATAGTTGGGACCAGCGGCATCTAGTCAGTTTAGCATATTTAATTTTCCCCAGGGTCAGTGTCTAGTAAATCTATCTACACCAAGAGATAACACACGGCATACAAAAGTAAAGGCAGTTTCCCTTCTGCCAGGGAATATGACACCGAGAGCAGATTATAATACTGCATGCAAGCGTCAGCTGGAATACTGGAGACCAGTGGCGCAGCGAGGGGGGGTTTTGGAGTATAAACCCCCCCCCCCCTCATAGCTTAGAGAAAATTTGAGTTTAATCCATTTTACTTACATTGGATCAGTATTACTTATAGAATAGTGTTATGATTAAACAAATATCCCTCAGAAAGTCTTAAAACTTGCCATTTAGAACCATTAATCTTAAAATTTTATGGAGGAGGTCCCCCGCAACTCCTGCTTTACCTGGTGGGTATGCAATACCCAGCACCCCAAAGTATTAGTTGTGCCTAAAGCCCCCCCTACCCTTTATTCTTGGCTGCGCCACTGCTGGAAACAATACCTCTAAATTGGGACACAGCAAGCAACATATTACCTCCAGCCTTCCATTTCCAGAACAGCCACAAAGCAAAAATTTAAACCCATCTCAATGTGGGGTAGCTATTGCATTCAACCACAGTTACTGTTTATGTGGTACTAATATCGTTAGCCATTCAATTACCAATCAATTTACGGTAAATAATACCAATTCTCGCTCCCTTATGGTTCATAGGGACATATGTGTCCCATGCCATATAAACACTAATTTTGTCAAAACTAAAGCACAGCTGCAAATTATTTTGTACTAACTCCATAGGCTAGATGCACATAAAGTCTAAACTGAAAGTTCTGTTATTGTTGACCTTGTCATTGATTTGTTATAAAATATCAAATTCCCGCTTCATAAACAGCATTTCAAGTGAAAGTTGTTAACAATGAGGAAACAACAATATGTAAAGAATATCATAAACAAAATTTAAAACTAGGAGCAAATAGCCTATTCTTCAGTAGAACCTATTGCTACAATCATTGACCTTAACATTTTATTTTGAAAGAATTTAGAATATTTGGGACATGTATGTCCCTTGGCCGTTAAAAGGGTTGATCCTTATTGCCTTCTTAGACGTGGAAACCTGTACCACCACAGTGTTTATCTGTTTAGTATTTCCCAATGTCAAATGCATACTGCAAAAGGAGGAGCTATAAATGCAATCGAGGTCATATCATAGGAATAAACACAGGACCTTTGATAAAAAAAAGAATGACTGCAAAATTTAACCTGTACGTGGTCAACTCATATTTAATGAGTATGTGGTTCTTAATAATGATGGAACTTAGGTTTACTCAGATATAAAAAGCTAAAGAAATGGATTCAATTCAGTTGTAGGAACTAGCAATAGGGGCTGTATGCAAAAATATCAGAATTACAAACATGGTTGTAATATATAAAAACAGACACAGAAGGATAAATCAAGGTCATTCACTAAAAAAATAAAAATAAATCATGCAATCATAAGGCTAGGAAAATATGGGCGCTATCGTATTAATACCATTTACTCTGAGAGATACACCTGAACACAGAAAGAATGCTGCATACTGACCACATTTCGTTTATGAGGAAAATCTGGGTTATTGGTATTTTTCACTGAAATGTAAACTCATACATGCTATTCACCTCAATTACCTGATTGTCAGATATTTATTTGGTGAACAACAGGGGGACAACAATAATTCCATCCCTTGGATCACAGTCAACCAGCCCTTTTAAGATGTTGGCAGATTTGTTAGTAGAAAATAATTGCCGCGGCAACAATAACGATGACAGTATTCCTATCTTCACCTCCGTAGTATCAAGAATAATTACGGTGGTCAGGATTATTTTTTAATTCAGGAGGAGTGAATCTTGATACGTATAACATCCCTATGTGGGAAAATGTTTAGGCATCCCTGGCAAAAGTATACAATTAGTAACCAGTAGTTGAACGCTAACTTCAGTGTTTCCAATGTAACCCCAAACCAAATTCATAAAGCTTATATTTGTTAACCCCTGTCTGAGTTTGATCAGAAACAGCTGGAGTTCATCATTAGCATGCATGACTTTTGAAATTCCACCTAAGGATACGGTGGAAAATATGCCGCTGCAGATTCAAACTCTGTATAGTACACCAGTTACCCTTCTTTTGAGTCAACAAGAGGATACACATGGAATAGCTGAATGGTAATGCTGGAGTAGGGATAATGCTTAGAAAGAGTACTAAAATGTGTGTTAAAAAGCTACCTGTAGTTTAATGAAAGGATAGTAATGTTGAAGATAGAAACGATACCCGTAGCTACTGCTGTGGTGCAGGTTTAAATGCCTGTATCAGATTATGAAGATGAATAAGTACATAGAAGGTTTCCACCAAGAAGCCCCTCTCTATGCTGTATGCAATATAGAAAAACAGACACAGAGGGATATGTATAACCGAAGTAGGAGGGCTGATGGAGACCTAAGTGAGCGACCAATTATTAGTTTGTTAAGCACTTCTCCGATGGCACTGTGAGGGCTTATCCTATTAATTAATTAAACAGGTATTGAGACAAAACCATGTGTAATAGAACCCCTGAATGTAATAGGTCATCATTTCATTTTTAATCACTTCACTAGATTTTCTGCAGCCCCACTTGTTGGTTGGTGGGTGGATGGGAGGATAGAATTTATGAAAAATTCCACTTGGTTTACATAACTGCTGTTGAAGTGGTGTAGGTGAACCAAATGGTGAACCATATCTCTGACAATCTGTCCCGGCCGCCCTTGTGTTGAAAACAAAACTTGTAAATAATTTACAATTTCCCAGCTCCCTTATTCTTTAATGATATATCCCTTTTCTCTAATAATGATGGAACTTAGGTTTACTCAGATATAAAAAGCTAAAGAAATGGATTCAATTCAGTTGTAGGAACTAGAAATAGGGGCTGTATGCAAAAATATCAGAATTACAAACATGGTTGTAATATAGGAAAACAGACACAGAAGATATATCAAGGTCATTCACTAAAAAATTCACTAGGAAAATATGGGTGCTATCGTATTTACACTATTTACTCTGAGTGATACACCTGAACTCAGAAAGAAGGCAGCATACTGACCATATTTCGTTTGTGAGGAAAATCTGGGTTATTGGTATTTTTTGCTGAAATGTTTGAAAAGATTTAATGCTCCTTATTGCTATCTTCACATAAACTTGGCCAGATGCTATCACCCAAGTTAAATACACTTCCTTCTCTAAAATTGATAAGAACTGGTCATGAAGAGTTAATTAATTTCCTGGGATTAAGAAATAGCAATAACTTCAATTCCATTTCTGATACATATACCTTTGTCTGGCATGACAATATCCCCTTTGTGAATGTCATCAGCCATAATTTCTGCCTCAGCACCTCATAAACTCATACATGCTATTCACCTCAGTTACCTGGTTGTCAGATATTTACCCCGTGAACGACAGGGGGACAACAATAATTCCATCCCTTGGATCACAGTCAACCAGCCCTTTTAAGATGTTGGCAGATTTGTTAGTAGAAAATAATTGCCGCTGCAAGAATAACGATGACAGTAATTCTATGTTCACCTTCATATTATCAAGAATAATTATGGTGGTCAGGATTATTTTTTAATTCAGGAGGGGTGAATCTTGATACGTATAACATCCCTGTGTGGGAAAATGTTTAGGCATCCCTGGCAAAAGTATACAATAAGTAACCAGTAATTGAACGCTAACCTCAGTGTTTCCAATGTAACTCCAAACCAAATTCATAAAGCTAATATTTTTTAACCCCTCTCTGAGTTTGATCAGAAACAGCTGGAGTTCATCATTAGCATGCATGACTTTTGATATTCCACCTAAGGAGACGGTGGAAAAATTTTTAAGGTAAAATATGCCCTTCAGATTCAAACTCTATATAGTACACCAGGTAACCTCTTTTTGAGGCAACAAGAGGATACACATGGGATAGCTAAATGGTAATGCTGGAGTAGGGATAATGCTTAGAAAGAGTGCTGGGATGCATGTTAAAAGCTACCTGTAGTTCAATGGAAGGATTATAATGGTGAAGATAGAAACTATACCCGTAGCTACTGCTGCGGTGCAGGTTCAATTGCCTGTATCAGAATATGAAGATAGAGAAGTACATAGAAGTTTCCACCAAGATATGTATAAACGAAGTAAGATGGCTGATGGAGACCTAAGTGAGCAACCAATTATTAGTTTGCTAAGCACTTCTCCGATGGCACTGTGAGGGCTTATCTTATTAATTAATTTAACAGGTATTTAGACAAGACAATATGTAATAGAACTCCTGAATGTAATAAGGTCATTATTTTATTTTAAATCACTTCTCTAGATTTTCTGCAGCCCCACTTGTTGGTTGGTGGGTGGATGAGAGGATAGAATTTATGAAAAATTCCATTTGGTTTACATAACTGCTGTTGAAGTAAATGGTGAACCATTGTCTCTGACTATCTGTCCCATTAGCCCTTGTGTTGAAAACATTCCTTGTAAATAATTTACAATTTCCCAGCTCCCTTATTCTTTAACTGGGCCACCTCCAGCCATTTGGTCAAACTAAATATTTTAAGGAAACTGTAATGGCTCTTAATTATGAGTTGTTTTCAAAATTATTTGCTTGAAAAAAATTTATTTTCCATAAAGACATTTGTAATTTTTGTATCTAGGGGGGGCGCCCCCTGCCAGCTGCCCCCTCCTGACCCTTGCTGGGTACGCCCTTTATATGACACGTGTTGGGCTGAGACACATCGTCCATTGATGCCACGGCCACTCAGGAAACCCTGTGGGTACCACGAACTCTTTACTGGGCCCATAATCCCAGACGGGGACCTCCGTCCCCCCACACTTGTCTTCACTAGGGGTGCATGGGGCAGAGGGCACAAGAGAGTACGCCGTCGCCTCCTGCACGAGGCACACACACACCACTATTTTCAAACCCAATTCATTTTGGAAAGCATTTATTAGCGAGGAACTAAGAACTGAGTTTGTTGAAATTGAAGGCACTGTGGAATGTGATGAACCCAGTACCAGGCCCCCAAACAATAATTTACCTCAATCAGCCCATGTAAGAAA
The DNA here is from genome assembly GCF_921293095.1 of Ischnura elegans. NCBI lineage: Eukaryota > Metazoa > Arthropoda > Insecta > Odonata > Coenagrionidae > Ischnura > Ischnura elegans. The sequence goes on along the minus strand of NC_060259.1, from coordinate 69,667,510 downwards.
TTCCTTTCAACATTTTGCAGTTATCGCTGCATATGTATATGAACTGGGACTCTTATGGTGGGCAGCAATACCATTTTTACTTTAAATTCATGAAAAAACCGAGGAAATAAGGAAGTTTCTTTTTCATTACTTTCCTTTCCCACCCATAAGGGGATATTACCTGTGAGTGAACCACCCCATTTCCCCCATTATTCAAAATATGCTATTGGAACCCTTGTATTATTTCACTGTAGTACACAGTGGCGGCGCGTGCGTATACGCATGTTAGCAAGTGCACACCCAAAGATGAATAAATTATAAAAGAAAACTATTCCTTTGCAACGAGTAGGATAAAAGTACTGTCTGCATATACAATAAACCTGAGCCTCCGAACGCTACAGCTATCTCCTTTTCGAAATCACCGCACTACAAGTGTGCGATCCCGTGGCATAATGCCGGGCACATTTTCGGTCTGTGCGATCGCTTGAGGGTGCTCTGGCGGGACGAGGTAAGCTGTTCAAATGGGTGATGGGAGTGGACTCAAAACGATGCGAGTCCGCACGTGCATATTTTTGGTGACTGACTAGTAGGTAGTGTAGTGGTGTAGCCGTCACCTACACTACCTGCGCCAAGGACCCTAGTCCGTCTACAGAGCCATCTGTACGGCCGTTTTCTACTCTACTTCCTCATAGGGTGTAAGGAAAAGAGAATGAATTTCAACTACCGTCACTTGTAAAGGTGTGTGGAGAATAATTATTTTCATGCATGCTAATATTATTTCTGTTCATGCAATTTTAAGGGTAGAATGTACCAGTGATATGTTTTGCTTGCTATGTATTCTATTACAACGAAATATGATGCTCATGGATTAGGATTAACATAATATAATTAAATAATCCTATATATCTGCTCTAATGCACACCCTAGATAAATTACCACCATTTGCCACTGGGAGTACATCCCAGAATCTGTTTGAAAATGGAAATTTTAAATTTTTGACAGTACTACGATACCATCAAATCCCTATTGCTGGATATTTCCACTTTTTTTTCCTTTTGTTGTTTGAAAAAGTGTAACTATTACTTGCTTACTACCACTAATTGTTATCTGAAAGTATTAATTACTTTTTACGTGTCTCCTGGAAACACAAACTTCAAGGAGCCCAAGTTAGGTGAATGAGATTATCCCCACCCATATAATTCCGCCAAGTTATTACGATAAGTTCTGCTGTCACTGACCAAAGGATAAGAGGAAACTGGAAATCATGGGGTCCATTCATTCAATTGAGTGAACTTGTGAATTCATCTTTGAGTTCAATATCAATGTCCAAAGTGATCACAAACTGCTCATGCCAGTAATGAAGGGTGGACGTTCGGTAGATGGAGAATTAGGCTTACTTTGAGCATTCACAAATAATGTATTACGATGTACCTGTATTTAATGTGGTTTCTAAAAAATTAGTCCATTTTCCTCATCTTTGTATTCGCTATTTGAAAAATGGAAAACCATCTGCTTTCAAATATGATGACATATTAGTCTTAAAAGAGTTCAAATCAAGTAACTGGCAAGTGTTTCTTTGCTTTGTGACCACATGCATTGCACAGTGTTTGTAACATGCATTGGGTCATTAAAATTTCTAAATTCTACAATTCTCCCTCAGTTTTTAATATGTCCTGGGGATGAATTTAGATATTGTAGTCATGTGTTCACCGATAAATATTGCAGTTGAAGATGATCCTCAAATGCTTGAAATGGTTCAGGCTATCAGAAGGTACATACATATATCGCCAATTATATGGATAGAAAGGAAGAGTTTTAATGAAAATCTCAAAATGAAAAAGTAGCTAGGGAAATAAATTAAGCTTATAGGGTAGGGCAGGATGATAGAAGAATACATACAGAAAATCTGCCTCTTTTTAAAGCCAAAGATGACCTCCTTGTGGAGACGGTATGGCTTTATTGGGGTGTATAATTGCAATTGATCTAAAATCCTATGAGCTAAATTCATGCAATGAAATGAATACCAATGGGGATAGAAAACTCCCTCACCAAAGAGATAGAGTAATACACTACGGTAGGTTGTCATTGGGACAATGATACAATTTCTAATATCACTGTAGGTGATTTTCTGGCACCAACCCCACCTTAGTTACTTATAACTTTCACTGTCATATGTTGCAGGTTCCCAATCCTTAAAATTGCCGTCATGGAAAAATATCTGGCACCTCAGGTTACAAAATGCCAACAGGGTACCACAAGGTCGGTGCAAGGTAAGCAAGAAGTGGGTCTTTTATGTGGAAGGCACTCGGGAATTGGGACTCTAATGATGTATGTTATTTTAGGAGTGATATCTGTTATGTGGTCTTTCCCATTGCCATTCCTTGCAGCCCCAGGAAGAACCCAGAGACTAGTAAATAATAAATATGTAACATCAAAATAAATTTTTCTAATGTTCAACAAGTTCAAGCTGATAAACTAGTGTTGTGCAGTGAATGTGTCAGTTGGTACAGCAGAAGACTGGTGTTGTCATGAGGGTGTCGGGGGAGGTTAGGGTGGGGGGAATGGTGGGAGATTTAAAGGTAGGGTATCTTTCTCCGTGCATGGGTGTATCCATATCTATGTAACACAGGTCATTGGTTATTTCTGTGTTCCATGCTACTCCATTCAGAAAGTAAGTGGTTCTTGGGTGGATGAAATCTTAAAATATTAATGAAAGACCATGTCTGGAGATTGATGAAAGATTTGGAGTTTTTTGATCAAAAATATTGTACTTTTATTTTATTCGTGTACTTTAATCAAACCAACATTGTCTTAAGCTGGGTATTTGTAAAGTAACAATTAATAGTGAGTAAGATCATTAAATGTATGTAGAACATCACAAAACTAATGAATGTCAGGTTGTATCACTCATGAAAATGCACTACAACAGCTAGATTATAAAATTTTAAGAATTCAAGGAGGGACATCGCCTCTTCGGCTGACTGTGTGATGACGTTGGAGTATGCCTTGGTTGGCCCCTTGTTGTGGAATTTGGGCCCTGTTGCCCCCAGGGACATCTCCTCCTCCAGGAGTGGCAGCGGCATCACCGTGCGGGCCTGTTGCTGGTGCAATGGCGACATTTTGCTGCTGTTGACGCTGAAGCGCCAACTGGATTGCTGCAGCGGCAGCATCTGCTCTTTCTTCTCTGAGCCTACGACTATTTTCTGACTCAACCCTCGATGGTGGTTGTGTTCTCTGCGACCTGCGTGGGGGTTGATTTCTTTCAGCCATCTGAAAGGCAATGAGAAATCTTAGCCAGCTTATCCTATAGAAATCTTGATCACTCATGGTATATTTCAACAAATGTATCTTCAAGTAATAAAATATTTTTTGCCCTATATGACAAGATCCAAAAATTGACCTTCATGTTAACCCACCAAGAGCTGTTTAATTATCAGGGCAGTACATGAGAATGCCGTGAAATTATGTTAACACTGAAATTGCACCAGGGTCAATTTGTTTCCTTAACCCTTTGAGTGCCAACTGATTTTCTAGGCACTATGCCATAAGTGCCAAGGCATTTTTGCTGATTTTGCAGTAGGTTAGGAAAAAAGGATTAGGTTTCAAAAACAAGTAATTATAAATGTTCAAAAACTTTAGGAAATCTTTATTATAGGTGTAATATTCTATTATATTATTTCATGAATTTCTGGCAATATGAGTTAATTTTTATAATTTAAAGAAAATAGTTAATTTTAAAATAAAATGAACTTTGACAATTGTATGATTAGTTAATTATCAGCATCTTACAGTGACATTGCGTATGGAGCATGATAACGCTCCTGGCTCTTTACTGAGAATTAGGAGGAGTGCGATTGATAGTCAAAATCCACAGCCTGATTGTAAAACACTTTGCAAAATCACAAATTGTTCAATGTAAATAAAATGTTTGATGGGCTATTTAATGTAGATGATATTGAGTTCAGATACACATAGTTTCAAAATAATAGAAGAAGAAATGCAAACCTATGAGAGATATGTGCTTAAATCTCCCAAAAATATAAAAAATATGGCCATATAGGTTATTGATTATCTCAATTGATTTGACTACAAGATCAATGGAGATATTTTAGTTGCAATTGAGAAAAATTATGATACTTTTATTGGTAGATATAACCGTCTAGAAGTCTATGCAGATAATGTATGACTATAGTATAGGTAGTAATCCAATGGGATCAATTTCCTTCATGAGAATCTTAACAAGTATGTGACCTGATTGAAGGGTTTTGTGGGGCAAAAATAAGCTGCCTGAAATCATCTTTTCCCGGAAGTCATCAATGGCATTAGTATATCGTATGATGCTCAAGATGAATCAAGTATTACTAAAACTGATAAATGTGAAACATGAACGTCACCGTCGAAGGACATCTCAGCAGCTTTTATTATAGCCAGTAGTGGCAACTACCAAAATCTGTGATAAAGTTTAAATTTTGATACTCGTACCAACAAGTTACTCCAAGCAAGAAATTATGATATCTTGTCCTAGTTCAATCAAAACTTTTGTTCTAAAATCATGTAGACCCAAAAAGCATCCAGAAATATTGGTGTTGACTGAAGTCTGCTGTGGAAATTTCCTTTCTGATGAGCATATTAATATTTCTCCCTATGATATGGATGAAAAAAATAATTGCTCTTGTTTAAGTCCCAATCAGCGAGATATGTTGGAAATCATTATGAGTGGTATGAAGTGATAAAAGTAATTCACAAACTTGCAATCTAGAGAAACCAAAGCCACTAAGAAAGGATGATATTTTCTATGGTATGATTGCTCAAATTTCAAACCTATATGCTACAGATTAACCTATGTATAACACCTAATTATAGAATATAATCATTCATTTAAGTTTTATTTACTCTATTATGAATTTGCATTTGCATTGAATCTGAGTTGCATTATTTGAACTGCCCTGAAGCATTGGCTGTAATGCCTGGACTGCTCCCATCCATTATATGTACCAAATGTTTTCAGGAGATGGAGGTTTAGAGCAAGGAAAGTGAATACTTCAGTAGGTAAATAAAGGAAGATTTGAAAGACACAAAATGTTAAAATAACTTCAATGTAGAATATAGCTATTAACTTACATTGGCATGGAATAGATGATAAATGGCCAAAAAAACCACACGAACCAGCGAGTCACCTGCCAAAGTATAAATCTATTGAGGTTGCAGCAAATTTATCTATGAACTGTAGATGCTTCCAGGACAGGAGGAGAAAGGTTGTCTGAAATACAACTATTAGGCTCCAATTCCAGAAGCAGATGGAACTGTTCGCTACTTGGTGTGGTAACCTCGAAGCCAATATTATAGTTAATCTTTGTGAAACTGCCTTAGTAGATGGCTGATTCCAAGAATGTGGCCTAATTCCAGAAATTGAGAGCCTATTAATGGCATTCATGGTTTTGGGTGACAAGTGATTCATGAAAAAGACAACGTCAGTGAAAGCTGAAATTGTTAAAGTTCAGGATTACTCCATGAAAGGTCTTATACCACATTATTCATGAAATTCAGATGTGAGATTGATCAAGTCAGAAAGAAGAGAAATTAAAAGCTCGAAAAGGGGTGGAATAAGTGCTAAATTATGACTTAACTGAAAATAGGAGGGTGGTTCTTTCTTGTGAGGTTCGTAATCAGGGGCAAAAAATACAGCTTTCAATATTTAACTATTTGGGATTATGTGACAAAGGGATCAAGAGCTAAGGTATTCATTCAGAGAAGCTGCCTAATGACACGGCATGTGCTTCACCTGCAATTTAGAATATAGAAGAAAATGACATGCCCACAATAAATTTCAAACGGAAATATAAAAAATATACTTCTGATGGAATGGATGCTCATTCTAAAAATAGATTTCATATGTTTCAGCTGTGTCAAATGGTGAATTCAAGGAATGTCATAGGTGGTTTGGGTAAATTGAACATAGAAAAGAGCAGTGTGATGGAATAAGATTGGTCAAAATATTGCACTTACTTGAGAAGTCATATAGATATAAGGAAGAAGTACTTCTCCGAGCAACAAATGAAAAATCATATGAATGCAAATAACTTTGCAGTTGAAACTTTTTAATTCTAGGTATGTATTACTTCTATGTTGAGTGTATCAACGCAGTGAATCCTTTCTAAAGCATGTAAGAAAAGAATTCTTGATATGAAACTTTTAGATTTCCCATATGATTAATGACCTTGTTTCAGACAAAAAACAATGATTGGGTCGAACTTCACTGCACAAACAGCTGCTTTGTCTGTGTTACGAACAGACACGAGACCATAATCATTCACTCAGTAAACCACACAAGTAAAGAGGAAGTGAGAGTAATAGAGTCTATAATTCTCTGGGAATAATAGATAAATGAGGACACATCAGTGTTCAAGACTCCCTTCAATGGCTTCATTGTGAGTGTTTATTTCATTTATAGAGGCAGAACACTAAACTCACTGTTGTACCTTTCCAGGAGCATGGTAATATTATCACATTTATAGGCTATTCTTATGTTTTTGGAGACCATTCTTGAAAGAGGTGTGTCAGTATTGCCCTAAAAATGTTCTATTCAAGTTTTAACACACATGGGCATTAACATGAATTTGTTGCTACATAAGAGCACCTTATTTAACTTGTATTCAGTAACAGGATGTAAAAATAGCTGCAGTAAGCACTTCTTATCCATTGTGCATAATGAGCAGGGGGGATCCTGAATATTTTATGGGGGGGCTCAAGGGTTTGACCGATAAACAATCATCTCATAAATGAGATTATAAACAACATACAACAATCATGGTGTGAAGTAATATTTTTTTTTCAATTTACAGTTATTAATATGACATTTTATGCGTGGAGCTCTTAAATAAACGAAGCAAAACGAATGTGATGATAACCGTATAAAAAAGTTTGCCTATTTTTCAAGCGTCTAGGTGGGTCTAACCTAACCTAACCGTCTCTCCCCCACCCCCCTCCCTACATCCGCCTGTGATACAGTGTATGATGAACATCGTTTATCCCCCTTGATGTAAATTCCCTTTGGTGTGCGAGAAGGAGTGCATGAAAAGATTTGGTGGAAAATGATGTCTGAAAGAGGCGGCCTTTTATTTTTCTCAAACTTATGCAGTAGTTAGCGATGATCACTCAATTAAAAAAATTAAAAGGTAAAATTTTTTGCTCTTTGACGCGGAAGGAAAAGTATTCTTTTTTAGATCAAGCTACTGCAGAAATTTAAGGAAAATAAAAGGACGCCTCTTTCAGGTATCAATTAAATAGTTGCAAATTTTGATTGGTTAAATAAGTCCTACTTGCTTATTATGTTTTTCAAAGCCTTTAAGCTGTGCAAAAATAGTTTAAATTAAGTAACTTCTTTAAAATAAACAACAAATATACTGCTCTATGTTCTTTGTTCCACAGTTATTAGTATTTACGTTATATTTCAGTTTTTCCTCCGTGGCTTGACGTACTATCATTTGCAAAAGTCTTGCAACAAATCGAGCGGCGCCACTTTCGCTCCATTGTCGATTTCTGGCCACCATTAAGTTTGAATGATCACTATCTAGGTATGAATCTTCATGGTAGCTCGGGAACGACTCACGAACGGGTCATCGTGACACGGGAGTGGACGTAGGAAGTCATTACGATGTTCAGTTGAGTAAACGAGCGTAGATTTTGTTAAGTCGTCGCGGCGTTTGAGATTATTTTTGTACCCGTAGTTGACTGGAGTAGATAATTGAAAATATTTACCCGTTAAAAGAGTGGTGAGAGTTACCTATGACGCCTGGCTTCCAATGGTAAACCCCAAAAGGCCGGCTGGGGGCACGATTTCGCCATTAGGAACACGGAAATCAACTCGCTCGTAACCCTTTTTTTTAGGGATTCAACGTCGTTCAGGAGACTTTATATTAAGTTGTTGAAATATTTTTTCGATATAGAAGAATTAATAAATGAAAAAAAAATTAACTGGCAATTTTCCGAAAAAAAAACACGACTCTGTCGTCTCCACCATATTTAATTGACTGGCATTAAATAGTTCTTTACGTCAGCTAATAGGCCCTGCACCTCGTCTTGCCCTACATCTTTATCCCAACTTTACCAGCCAGGGATGAGGAAGTAGGTTACCTGGAGTAAAACTTGCAGGCCGTAAGTGATTCTCACGTACTTCCAAAATAGTGAAAATAGGGCCAATTTGTAGCCCTATCATATATACATGTTGATGCCACAATTTGCTTGAAGAAAATACGCACTAGAAAAATAGTTGATAAACACCTCAAGATAAGCCTTTCCTATATTTAAAAATAAGCGCCGTGGTGCGTGCACGATTAAGGATTACCATTACATAGGTTATTCCTAGGATTGTACTTAGTAGATCAGCTAGTCTCACATTCTGTCCCTTTCCAACAAAATTACTGTATTAAAAAAACCACTGATTGTAGAATACTGAAGCCTAAGGTTTAAAAGTAAAATTCTTCTCTTAATTTATATCTTTTTCTATCTCTAAGAAAAGTTTCCGTCACTGCTCATTTACGAAACGAAAAAGGGTAAAATTGTTCTGAAAAACTTTACTGGAGAAATTAACTTGGTGGGAAATGGCGACAAGTTGATGACAAATAGGCAGCATACAACATAGGCGGGCAGCATAATCGCTCCAAAATATCATTCATAATTTTCTTTTTAATCAGATAAAATTGATCTATTTAAGAAATTACGTATATGGAACCTTAGATTATTACGATAGTTCTCATTCCAAAGGTTAATAATGTTGAGCAGTTACGGACCTGTAAAGGAAACCATATAGCACTAGGAATTACATTCACCAGTGATTCTGATTGGAGTTCCTTCAAGAAAACGCAATTGATTCGTCCTACCGCGCTAACTACGCATGATTCCCGTCGCACGGTCATTTAAATTAGAAATTGTTGCAAAAAATGCTCAAATGCAACAGCTGGTACCCTCTTAACATAAATTTCAAAAATAAAAAAAACTTTAAAATACGGCTGTGCGGAGGATAAAAATTTTCGGCCACGGGAAGGACTTGAACGCGGGCCCCTCCTATTACCAGCCCGACTGTTTATCCACTGAGCTATTTCTATCTCAAGGTCATTGCGTCGTAATTTTGATTATTTGTTGGTATTGTAACACTGAGCTCCTTCCTGTGCTTCTGCTATGCCTTCTCACTTGAACGAATTTGATCAAAATAATCACTTTCTCGGTATATTAGTCGTTTATTCGTTGATATGTTTATAACTTGAGCACGGAGGCTTTCGCATACTCTATGTTTCGGCTGGTTAGTATATACAATAGGAATATAATGATGTTGTCGCCTGCGACTTCGGTATGGTGCCGTCTTTTTAAGTCATTATCATTTGTTATTATGTTTCAAACTCGGTACTTGTATTTCTAATGAAGCAAGCGTATACATTCATTACAAACAGAAATTCTGTCAGGATTTGCTTACGTCCTTCTTACTCGACTTGAAAGGTTTTATGAAATGAGCTGCAGTTCCACTGATGCCTTAAACATAAAACGTATGGCCAACAAACACATTTCCTTATACAATGTAACCTACTTAATGCAAGTAGATAATTCAATTAATAATGCTAAGTAAGTATCCTACATTATCCCGAATTCATCAGTGTATATGTAAATGATTGCATCTAAATAAGATAACTTAATCATCAACGACATAGCAGCTTAGCAGAGTTATTATTCGCATTCACACTAATTCAGCAGTAGAACATATTATCAAACAATACCTGTTGAAATCCGACAATCATTAAAAATGGGACTTAAGGCTGGAATTAAGTTTTCCTCTTCATACTTTGAATAAGTGGAAAGGAATACATCTTTACCGATTGACGGACGTCGGAGAACTCTGTTATTACTTACGCAACGATTAATGCCGATCAGCTTAACTAATTCATACTTTACGTGTTTGCTCAGATATTTATATGATGAAACACTGGAAATTTCAAAGCTGCCTCGTATCATATGCCGTATATATTGTATTAAAACATCAACCCGAGTCGATAGATGTAAACAAAAGTCTACCATGTTCACAGTGAACGACTCGTGATTTCCAGCTCTCTGAAAAGAGCTGAGATCACTCAAAAAGAGCCAAGCTACCAACTTTTTAAAATCTCTCCGAGGAATTACCTTCGATCTTTCCTACTGCATTAATTGCTATTTACAATGTGTTTGGGGGAATATCATGAACAATAATTTCACTTAAATGGAAGCGGTCAAATCCCGAGACTGAAAAGGATGACAAAATACCTCAACCACCCAATGACCCGTTCTCCATGCATTGAACCATGAAGGCTAGTATTGGATTGTTGCATACACCCGAAAACCATACTATTTCCGGGCACAATTTTTGTGGAGCGAAAGTGGCGCCGCTCGATTTGTTGCAAGACTTTTGCAAATGATAGTACCTATGTTCAAAGGTTCATAACTTTCGTTCTGAGCTTAGTACAATTCACCATTAGCATGCTTATTTCGCATAATAAGACTAACGAAAATCGGTAATGGTTACTAGACACCCCCTTGCATGGTTTTATTTAAAACGTAAATGTAATATAATAGGGTTGAACATGTAAGCAAGTTTTTCCGCATTTGCTGGTACACATTCACAAGTACTTTCACTCTAGCTCTGGGGTTTAGAGCCAAAAGAATCAAAAAATATTTAATTACAATGATACATTGTTAAATTTATGACGTAAACTCATGATCGTCAAGGCTTAATGTTACAATTCATCAGATTCCTGCTGAAGCTTAACTCCAAATATATGTCATGATTTGAATGATATTATGTTTTACGAGTGCATTGAATGAAATAAATCGCTTACATTGAAAAAATCTCCACATAGAGTGAAGGAAAAAAATGATATGCGATGTATCGTAAATTCTCTACCGATTATGTTGGGACAACCTGGATCGTATTACCGGAGTAGGAACTAGGAGTTGCAGCGGTCGCACACACAGTGGGACGGTCAACTCCTTTGCCTCAGTAAAGGGCGTACTCGGGATCATAACGGGGGGGGGCAAGCCCAGTGGTGACATTTTAGCATGGAAAAGGTGAATGAAACTAACATTTTAAGAAAATTTTAACAGCGCTTTATTAGTTAATGAGATTTTTTCCTTAAAAAATAGTTCTATTTATGTTACGTATCTTAAAATAATACATATTATTTTTTGTGGGTTAAAAGAAAATTTGTTGAATGCTTTAGTTTCATTTCAGTAGGTACTGATTTTGCTTAAAGACTTTTTCATTTTTGCTTCTTGAGGGGGAAGCTACCCCCCTCTGCCCCTCGCTGGGTAGGCCCATGCCTGAGTCGTTTTATCCTGCGACGTTGTATGATGGTTTACAAAGGCATCACCAGGATTAAATCCCGTGACCTTTTGGCTCCTAGCGCAAATGTCAACCCTTTGTGACACCTCTGGTCCTCAAGAGAACACTTTTGAGTGGGTAATCATCAGTCCCAGCCTTTCCTACAGAAATCAACGTTAAGAAATCTACCGCAACTATAATTGTAGAATAACAAAAAAATTGTAGAAAAACACAGGGGTGCCGACCTAGAAAATATTGGGGGGGCCCAAACTAGGGATCTTGCTCCGGGAAATTTTTTAAGTATTGAGTTTTAAGTTTTTTTAAGCATTTTAGAAGAGTCATATGATCGACATTAGAACCCTGATAAATTTAATCTTGATATCTGGACACTCCGGGGAAAATCGAAAAGCCTGGCAATTTTTTTCTCACACCCATAACGAATTTTTGAGGGTGCTCGGGCCCACTCAGGCCCCATGGAGTCGGCGCCAATGACGGTGTACATAGATGTAAACGAATATAAAAAGCATGGCCTTCCAAAGTCGATGTTAGCTTGACTTCAGGTTGAAGGCAATGCCACCCTCCTCTATTGCAACTATACGTTTACCAAATGGCGACGTAGCCGTTATTGCTGCGCAAGACAACGTGCCCGTCCACAAAGTTATGCTCGAATAACTGCGGCTAATTTAATGTGAGTATTGGTTTGCAGTAGGTTAACATATACATTTAAATTATCATTGTTAGTCGTTTTTTCTTTAATTTACCCACCTTATGTCTGAAAATCAGCTGATTTCGTACCGAAGGACAGGTAGGTGTTGGCTCTTGTCAGTCGATGTATGAATGTGGTTATTGCGTCATGCGGTGACGAGATGCATAAATAATGTTATTCTTTGCGTGAGTGTTTTTGAAGTAATGAAATATATTTCCTTTCCTATAAATTAAATTCATACATATTTTTAGGGAGTTTTTCCGGGGTAGAATATTTTTCTGCGTCAAGGGTACATTATTTAGTACTATTTTGTCTTCGCGGGACAAGTTCGCGCCAAAATATATTGTAGGGTAACATCTTTTGGCGTGAACTTGTACCGTGTGAAAAAAGTTCCAAAAAAATAATTTCGATGCAGAAAAATATTTTACTTCCGAAAACCTGGCAGAAAAAATGTGTAAAGAATATTTAACGAACAAGGCGGGAAAAGTTCGCGCCAAAATATGTTAACCCTACCAGATATTTTAGCGCGAACTTGTTCCGCGCTGACAAAATAGTGCCAAATAATAAACTCTTGATGTAAAAAATGTTTGACATTAGAATAACTGGCTGAAAAGATATCGAATTATATTCAACAAATAGGAAATATCTTCCATTCACGGGAAGAATATCAGTATTTACACATTCCTGAGACCACGTGAGGAAAGAAGAATATCCATACATCGGCGAACCAGTGCCAAGAAAGTATCAGTGCCGTCTTTGGTCGTCGACTTAACCACCAGGCCAAACAAATATATCTCCTGAATCTACGAAAAGGCAAAGAAGGTGAGTAAATTAAATAAATTTCAACTTTTAAGATTATTTGTAAGGTATATGCCTACCTACTAAAAGCTAATAGGCACGCTAAATTTCCCACATTTATTTTAAGAAAACGTTGTGGACGGGGACGTTTGTCTTGCGAAGCAAAAGCGTCAAAGTTGCCGTTTTGTTAACTTATAGTTAAAATTGGGAATTCATTTTTGATACACAGTGCTGAAGATGTGTACTATTTGAAGACATTAGTTAAAGGTGTATATTGTTAAGCCTAATCGTAAAAGATTTCTCGTTGGCGTGGCTAGTGTCTCCACGCCGCAGTCGTGAAATCGGCGTTTATTCAGAATTTTCAAAACACCAAACTGTTTTCTTGTAATTTATAATTGAATACCTATGCTTAAAGCTTTATTATTAAAGGATAATCTATTTTACTTAATTCGAATAATATTACTTATAGACGAGTGTAAAAATTTATAAAATATCCCTCCGAAAGCCGTCAAATTCACCATTTTGAACCATTTATCTTAAAATTCCGCAATTTATTGATCTCGCACCTACCGCTTATTATGTTGGTGGGTATTCCATACCCCCACACACTACGTTATTAGTTGTACCTAACCCCCCCCTCAGCCTTAATTCCTTGCTGCCCCCTGTAAAGAAGGGGCTGAATAAAAACGTGGTAATATCTGCTCTTGAAAATAGGGGACTAAAGTAGCATGCAATGTCTGGCTTTTAGGTTATGCTAAAGGAAGCCTGCATTTGCCATCGCACTTAGTAGGAGACTGTGCTGTAATCTACATTATGGGTTTATCTAGGAGCATGCGAATTTTGCGCTTATTAAAAGTAAGCTCAATTAAATTCGACAACATTAATCACGTGATCTGAAATTTACTCCAGGGAGTGCTTGAGGAGAATGTTGGTTGCATGTGCATTCGGATTCCAACTCTCACGCATCGGAAAACCATAAGTTTCAATAGTTCAGCTAGATATTTCTTACTCACACTGCTGTAAGCTAAATTCACCGTTTGCAATCGGCAGAAATCATGAAATGTGACCGTAATCGAAAGATGGACTATCATGGGATACATGCCCCTGGACTGAAAGTCTCATCAGCAGATGTATCATGGATAGTCATTGCGAGGCGAAAGATTTCAGGGGGGATGAAGCACCCGAACCCTCTGGTCATGTGCCTGAACTACCTTAGAATGGCAAGATAATAATAAGCATGCCTTGGGATTCACTTTTTCAAACACAACATTGACAGGGAAAAATATCTTACCTACCTATTGGCTTAACCAGGAACATCCCTCGGGTGGGATGGAATGGCGACCCCTCTCCCCCAGGCGAAATCTGGTAAACATTTTGAAAGAGGACATGCTTAAAAATACATTTTATATCATTTTTGCACTAAAAATGTAGCTTCCAGTAGATTTCGCTTAACCCACACGTTGCATTTCATACTGTGGGTTATCTCATACTACATTGAATTTTTTCTTTGAACAGATGGGAGGAAAACGGAAAAGGATGGAGATGGAGGCGTCTGAGGGACCATCCGAAACGAACACCCAGGTTGCCGAAAGGTGCCGCGTAGTCGTGATCACCCTCTTATCACAGGATGGCCAAGTTCGACGAATTGATATACGGCCCATACGGAATATATCTCAGGCCCGTTAAGTATGGACAATTGTACTAATTTTTACAACTTTAAAATATTATTTCTGCTCCTTATATTTTTTGTATATCATTGAAACAGCTATAAATTGTTAGATTAAATATTGATCCAATCAACTAAATTAGAGGAAACTTAAACATTTATCTGAGCTCTTGTGGGGGGGGGGGGGGGGGAGGATTTATCCCCCAAACCCTTCCCCCTCTGGCTTAGCCTCTGGGTACCATGACTTTGACTTACATTGCTTCTCTGAGACAATTACTTTGATTTTGCCTCGAAATAAATCGCCATTGTATTGCACTAGAACCCACTGACCTATAAATTCTGTCTTCACTTCAACAAATATGTCTAAATTCAAGTTGTTTTCTTTAGTATGTTTCTGTCCTGAAAAACTTTGATTCGTGTTGCATATCATGAAAATGCTAAGGATATCTGGTGCTGCATGAATTTTTCCCACGGCTTTAATTTGATGATGATAATATTTATATAATCTTCTCCAGCACTATAGAACTTGAACAAACAAATATTGAACAACAATACAATACAACTTGTCTTTGAACAAACTTCTAAAGGGACTACTGCAAAATCCTTGGCAGATATCATTTTGATCCTCACTAGTCTCTCGACATTCAGTCAGTTTTCCAGAATTGCATTAAATGGAACTGATATGAGCTGGATTTTTCAGCTTAAGGTAGCCTGCTATTCATTGTCGTTTTGTCCCTTTCATACTCTTTGATGACTTTGAACCTAGATTAGGTACTTACATATTTCAACATATTTGTCTGAAATTCTTAGTAAATACTCATAATATCCCCTTATGAGAAGACAAATAAAAATTCTCAAACACAAATAATCATGTATAATTGTAAGTTTCTGACTGCTCAATGGAAACAAGTCAGTCATTACAGAGGGTGCCCCCGAAATTGAAAGCTGCATTCAGAATTAATTGCTGTCATCAGTGAAAGTTTTGGTTAATAGTTTTAAATATATAAAACTCATTATTTTGCAAAATGTAAGGAACTTGAAAATTTTGTTGGTTTTTAAAATTTAAATTTCACTTATTTTTGATAATATTACTTTTTTGCAGATGCAGGAAAAGGGGAGAAAAGGCAGAAGTAAAAATGAAGAGTATAAAAATGTAAATTGGGTCTACCCGACAGCTATGAATAATAAATAATCAATGATTTGATTCCTTTATTGGCGTTTCATGTATTCTTCCTAGATCCTGACCCTGACATTAAAATTTGGTAATATGTGAATGAAACACCCTTGGTTGAGGGATTAAAAAAAAGAGTCTTAAGTTATCTTTTTTCAGTTCTGTTTTTACTTAATATAAATTACAATGTCATATAAATATCCTTTAGCCGCTGGGAATTGGATTGGACTGTCGAGTAGTCATTTAGTAGGAACATTACAGTTACCTTCTGAAGCAGTTATCACTTATTAAGATAATTTATTTTCCTGAATCGCATAAAGACCTTAATTTGGGATAATTTCTTTTTTCCCTAGCTGAGTATCCAATGTTTTCCATCCAATGAAGACGCGGAGTAGAGTTTGACTTGCTCGTGTTCATTATCCGGTCCATTCCTGCTATTATCAATGGAATGTTTCCTGTCAGATGTCAAATGTATTTTTTTAAATCGCACCAGGCATCGCAGAGTATTTTTCCTTCAGTCTCTCTTTTGAGGCTTTTACGTATGTGATTGATGCTTTGCTGAAATGTGCATTGAATGTGTATAGGTGGAGCAGACTGGTTAGAAAGGATATAAAAGTAAATGTGTTGAATTGAATGAATAAAAGATTTGCAGGAAAAGATTCAGGCACAAAAAAAGAGAAGACATGTATATGATAGCAGGGTAAAGCATATGTATGTGCTTTAGAGAAAAGAGAGGAATGACGCTGGGTTTGTAGAAGAAAGCGGTCATCAAAGATCGGATTTGATCTATAAAACATTCCAGTCAATTGGTCCTAGCTAATGGCTACTGTTCATATGGGTAAGGTATTCTCTCATGAGAATTATCAAAGTGTAGCTAGGCAAAATATTAGGTATATTTCAATAAACATGGAAATAATACTATAAATAAAATTAGTCCTCTCTTATTTACTCAATCATAGTATCAATTTCCACCAAGTTACTTTCCAAAACAATGTGATGCTTTAATTTCGGTAATATTTGAGGTACTATTGATACATATTATAGTTAATACTTCTGATTCTCATTTAAGGCAAGGTCGTAGAACCTAAAGGACATTTCAAGCTTAGTTCAGATACAATTGTTGTAATCAGAGTCTTATTTAAAAATGCATTTCTCATTCAGAAATGAGTGTTCGTGGATCATATGCGTAGCAGTGGGGAGTGGTGACAGGGGTAAGGACTCCCCAAAAAGGCCAAATCCACATGAAAATGTCGCCCGCTTGGTACCTTGAGCCTTGGTACAATTCTTTAGTACGTAATTCATGAACGTAGATAGTGTATAGTGTGTGCGATGGTCCGGAAAGCCTGAGGACCTTAGTTCCATACCCGGTCTAGTGGATTACTTTCTCATGGCTATAATGTGATTTTCACGGCCATTAACGTGGCAGGATGGAAATTATACACATCCTGGTGGAATGTTTGTCCTAACGATTAGATAAGTTGCAACCTAAGGATGACTTTGCTCTGTGGGGGGATCCCAGGCAAGGGTAGATCATAGATTTTTTCTGGGGCCTAAGAGTGTGAGTGACAGGCCAAAGATTATCTCATATTTGAAATTAATAACAACATATAAAAATTACTATACAAAGTATTATCATTATTTTTAATATGATAAATGCAAATTAATAACATATATGTATAGTGGCAATAATATTTTTCGAGCCCTTTTCCCACTTGGGTGATAATTTTTTTCGAGAGCTGATTAGCAAAAGGCCAACTCTGTCTTCTTGACTGGGGCTAAGGTTAAAAATATCAAGGTTCTGTAATGCAAAAAAAAAACGAACCAAGTCATAGCCATGTTAAAAATCTTGTCTATTTTTTCAGCGTCTACGGGGGTTGGGCGTGAACATGCCCCCCTAAATCCACCATATTAACCCAGGTGACGAATCCCCCAATATACATCTTGTTTATGTGGTTCTTTCCATTTCACATTAAAAAAGAGGATAATTATAACTTTACGAGTTTTCAATTCTTTTGGTAAATATCAATATTATACCTCCCTTATGTGATATTATGTGAATAATAGTCATCATCATATTCATGAAATGAAAATTTTCACTGTACAACACTACCGCATCGTCATAATGTGGGTGCCACTGATCCGTTAATTCTTATATTAAAGTAGGCCATGGGTCGTGGTATATTCGAACAAGCGGACAGCTAACAAAAGGAAGAGTCAAAAAGACATGAAAAGATGAGAAATTGTATCATCATCAGAGCTACCTCTCATGCCCTGAAATTTACAAAGCTGAGTATTTTAACAATTTAGCAGCTAATGCCATTCTTTTTTGCAGAGGTGCTGAAAAGAGAAAAAAACTGCACCCCAAATGATAAGCAAATGATTTCGACTTCTTAGGGCCCAGGCAGGTGTCAAAAAAATTAATGCTAAATTACAGTAAATATGTGCATAAATATGGATAATTTGTTATAGACCTCTGAATTTACTTTGTATAAAAATGTGCGGAGTCATCATCCTGTATGCAGTTAGCAATCGTGACAAGAGCAAACAGTGGGCTTGTTGATTTATGCATGGATATATTATTTTTGCTGCTTTTCTGGTTAGTTCTGAGCATGGAGTGCCAAAGACGTCAGAAAATTATCCCATGTGTTGTGATATTATTGTGTACATTGCCAAACTACAACACAGCTCATCAAAAGTGGGGAGGAAGCATTTCATTCATTGCCTGCCTTCTAGATGGAGACCACAGCCACAACCACAAGGGTCTATACTCCCCTCAAATAAGAAAATTCATTTAGGAATGTGTTTAGAAAAGCATGATGATGGAACTTAAGTTTACTGAGATATAAAAAGCTAAAGAAATAGATTCAATTCAGTTGTAGGAACTAGCAATAGGGGCTGTATGCAAAAATATCAGAATTGCAAACATGGTTGTAATATATAAAAACAGACACAGAAGGATAAATCAAGGTCATTCACTAAAAAAATAAAAATAAATCATGAAATCATAAGGCTAGGAAAATATGGGCGCTATCGTATTAATACCATTTACTCTGAGTGATACACCTGAACACAGAAAGAATGCTGCATACTGACCACATTTCGTTTATGAGGAAAATCTGGGTTATTGGTATTTTTCACTGAAATGTAAACTCATACATGCTATTCACCTCAGTTACCTGATTGTCAGATATTTATTTGGTGAACCACAGGGGGACAACAATAATTCCATCCCTTGGATCACAGTCAACCAGCCCTTTTAACATGTTGGCAGATTTGTTAGTAGAAAATAATTGCCGCTGCAACAATAACGATGACAGTATTCCTATCTTCACCTCCGTAGTATCAAGAATAATTACGGTGGTCAGGATTATTTTTTAATTCAGGAGGAGTGAATCTTGATACGTATAACATCCCTATGTGGGAAAATGTTTAGGCATCCCTGGCAAAAGTATACAATAAGTAACCAGTAGTTGAACGCTAACTTCAGTGTTTCCAATGTAACCCCAAACCAAATTCATAAAGCTTATATTTGTTAACCCCTGTCTGAGTTTGATCAGAAACAGCTGGAGTTCATCATTAGCATGCATGACTTTTGAAATTCCACCTAAGGATACGGTGGAAAATATGCCGCTGCAGATTCAAACTCTGTATAGTACACCAGTTACCCTTTTTTTGAGTCAACAAGAGGATACACATGGGATAGCTGAATGGTAATGCTGGAGTAGGGATAATGCTTAGAAAGAGTACTAGAATGTGTGTTAAAAAGCTACCTGTAGTTTAATGAAAGGATAGTAATGGTGAAGATAGAAACTATACCCGTAGCTACTGCTGTGGTGCATGTTTAAATGCCTGTATCAGATTATGAAGATGAATAAGTACATAGAAGGTTTCCACCAAGAAGCCCCTCTCTATGCTGTATGCAATATAGAAAAACAGACACAGAGGGATATGTATAACCGAAGTAGGAGGGCTGATGGAGACCTAAGTGAGCGACCAATTATTAGTTTGTTAAGCACTTCTCCGATGGCACTGTGAGGGCTTATCTTATTAATTAATTTAACAGGTATTGAGACAAGACAATATGTAATAGAACTCCTGAATGTAATAAGGTCATTATTTTATTTTAAATCACTTCTCTAGATTTTCTGCAGCCCCACTTGTTGGTTGGTGGGTGGATGGGAGGATAGAATTTATGAAAAATTCCATTTGGTTAACATAACTGCTGTTGAAGTAAATGGTGAACCATTGTCTTTGACAATCTGTCCCATTAGCCCTTGTGTTGAAAACATTCCTTGTAAATAATTTACAATTTCCCAGTTCTCTTATTCTTTAACTTGTGGCAAATGTATTTCAATATTCTTTTTATGATTTTACCTACATTATGCCTGAAAGACAATTGCATATGACACAAAGGCGTACCCAGGACCAAAACTAGGGGGGCAAAAGTTTAAGGTAAGATTTTAGCAGAGAAAAGGTGAATGAAATCAACATTTTAAGGAAACTGTAATGGCTCTTAATTAGTTTTCAAAATTATTTCCTTGAAAAAATTTTATTTGCCTTAAAGACATTTGTAATTTTTGTATCTAGCGGGGGCGCCCCCTGCCAGCTGCCCCCTCCTGGCCCTTGCTGGGTACGCCCATTATATGACACGTGTTGGGCTGAGACACGTCGTCCATTGATGCCACGGCCACTTAGGAAACCCTGTGGGTACCACAAACTCTTTAATGGGCCCAAAATCTCAGACGGGGACCTCCGTCCCCCCACACTTGTCTTCACTAGGGGTCCATGGGGCAGAGGGCACAAGAGAGTACACCATCGCCTCCTGCACGAGGCACACACACACCATTATTTTCAAACCCAATTCATTTTGGAAAGCATTTATTAGCGAGGAACTAAGAACTGAGTTTGTTGAAATTAACCATTGAAAACGTCGTTACAAAGAATTGTCCTAATTTTCAGCTAACTGATGAGGAGATGTACTATTTCATTGGTGTATTATATTTGAATGGTTATGAACCGCTTCCCCACCGGCACATGTACTGGGAGAGTGCAGATGATGCTGGAATTCATTACTTGTAAATTCAACGAGAAGAAACTTATTCGAGGAGATTTTAAGATTGTTACATGCATGCAAAAATGGTTTTATAACTCCAGGCAACAGAATGGAGAAAGTGAGACCTTTCCAAAATAAGTTGAATGAATCATTCATTGCAAACACTCCAGATGAGAGGCATGTATCAGTTGATGAGTCCACGATTCCTTATTTCGGAAGGCATGGGTGCAAACAATCTTGAGGGGCTAAGGCACTGTGGAACAATAATTTACCTCAATCAGCCCATGTGAGAAATTCCTTTCTGCATTTTGCAGTTATCGCTGAATATGTATATGAACTGGGACTCTTATGGTGGGCAGCAATACCATTTTTACTTTAAATTCATGAAAAAAAGGAGGAAATAAGGAAGTTTCTTTTTCATTACTTTCCTTTCCCACCCATAAGAGGATATTACCTGTGAGTGAACCACCCCATTTCCCCCATTATTCAAAATATGCTATTGGAACCCATGTATTATTTCACTGTAGTACACAGTGGCGGCGCGTGCGTATACGCATGTTAGCAAGTGCACACCCAAAGATGAATAAATTATAAAAGAAAACTATTTCTTTGCAACGAGAAGGATAGAAGTACTGTCTGCATATGCAATAAACCTGAGCCTCCGAACGCTACAGCTATCTCCTTTTCGAAATCACCGCTCTACAAGTGTGTGATCCCGTGGCATAATGCCGGGCACATTTTCGGTCTGTGCGATCGCTTGAGGGTGCTCTGGCGGGACGAGGTAAGTGGGGGGGTGTGTGCTGTTCAAATGGGTGATGGGAGTGGACTCAAAACGATGCGAGTGCGCACGTGCATATTTTTGGTGACTGACTAGTAGGTAGTGTAGTGGTGTAGCCGTCACCTACACTACCTGCGCCAAGGACCCTAGTCCGTCTACAGAGCCATCTGTACGGCCGTTTTCTACTCTACTTCCTCATAGGGTGTAAGGAAAAGAGAATGAATTTCAACTACCGTCACTTGTAAAGGTGTGTGGAGAATAATTATTTCCATGCATGCTAATATTATTTCTGTTCATGCAATTTTAAGGGTAGAATGTACCAGTGATATGTTTTGCTTGCTATGTATTCTATTTAAATGAAATATGATGCTCATGGATTAGGATTAACATAATATAATTAAATAATCCTATATATCTGCTCTAATGCACACCCTAGATAAATTACCACCATTTGCCACTGGGAGTACATCCCAGAATCTGTTTGAAAATGGAAATTTTAAATTTTTGACAGTACTACGATACCATCAAATCCCTATTGCTGCATATTTCCACTTTTTTTTCCTTTTGTTGTTTGAAAAAGTGTAACTATTACTTGCTTACTACCACTAATTGTTATCTGAAAGTATTAATTACTTTTTACGTGTCTCCTGGAAACACAAACTTCAAGGAGCCCAAGTTAGGTGAATGAGATTATCCCCACCCATATAATTCCGCCAAGTTATTACGATAAGTTCTGCTGTCACTGACCAAAGGATAAGAGGAAACTGGAAATCATGGGATCCATTCATTCAATTGAGTGAACTTGTGATTTCATCTTTGAGTTCAATATCAATGTCCAAAGTGATCACAAACTGCTCATGCCAGTAATGAAGGGTGGACGTTCGGTAGATGGAGAATCAGGCTTACTTTGAGCATTCACAAATAATGTATTACGATGTACCTGTATTTAATGTGGTTTCTAAAAAATTAGTCCATTTTCCTCATCTTTGTATTCGCTATTTGAAAAAAGGAAAACCATCTGCTTTCAAATATGATGACATATTAGTCTTAAAAGAGTTCAAATCAAGTAACTGGCAAGTGTTTCTTTGCTTTGTGACCACATGCATTGCACAGTGTTTGTAACATGCATTGGGTCATTAAAATTTCTAAATTCTACAATTCTCCCTCAGTTTTTAATATGTCCTGGGGATGAATTTAGATATTGTAGTCATGTGTTCACCGATAAATATTGCAGTTGAAGATGATCCTCAAATGCTTGAAATGGTTCAGGCTATCAGAAGGTACATACATATATCGCCAATTATATGGATAGAAAGGAAGAGTTTTAATGAAAATCTCAAAATGAAAAAGTAGCTAGGGAAATAAATTAAGCTTATAGGGTAGGGCAGGATGATAGAAGAATACATACAGAAAATCTGCCTCTTTTTGAAGCCAAAGACGACCTCCTTGTGGAGACGGTATGGCTTTATTGGGGTGTATAATTGTAATTGATCTAAAATCCTATGAGCTAAATTCATGCAATGAAATGAATACCAATGGGGATAGAAAACTCCCTCACCAAAGAGATAGAGTAATACACTACGGTAGGTTGTCATTGGGACAATGATACAATTTCTAATATCACTGTAGGTGATTTTCTGGCACCAACCCCACCTTAGTTACTTATAACTTTCACTGTCATATGTTGCAGGTTCCCAATCCTTAAAATTGCCGTCATGGAAAAATACCTGGCACCTCAGGTTACAAAATGCCAACAGGGTACCACAAGGTCGGTGCAAGGTAAGCAAGAAGTGGGTCTTTTATGTGGAAGGCACTCGGGAATTGGGACTCTAATGATGTATGTTATTTTAGGAGTGATATCTGTTATGTGGTCTTTCCCATTGCCATTCCTTGCAGCCCCAGGAAGAACCCAGAGACTAGTAAATAATAAATATGTAACATCAAAATAAATTTTTCTAATGTTCAACAAGTTCAAGCTGATAAACTAGTGTTGTGCAGTGAATGTGTCAGTTGGTACAGCAGAAGACTGGTGTTGTCATGAGGGTGTCGGGGGAGGTTAGGGTGGGGGGAATGGTGGGAGATTTAAAGGTAGGGTATCTTTCTCCGTGCATGGGTGTATCCATATCTATGTAACACAGGTCATTGGTTATTTCTGTGTTCCATGCTACTCCATTCAGAAAGTAAGTGGTTCTTGGGTGGATGAAATCTTAAAATATTAATGAAAGACCATGTCTGGAGATTGATGAAAGATTTGGAGTTTTTTGATCAAAAATATTGTACTTTTATTTTATTCGTGTACTTTAATCAAACCAACATTGTCTTAAGCTGGGTATTTGTAAAGTAACAATTAATAGTGAGTAAGATCATTAAATGTATGTAGAACATCACAAAACTAATGAATGTCAGGTTGTATCACTCATGAAAATGCACTACAACAGCTAGATTATAAAATTTTAAGAATTCAAGGAGGGACATCGCCTCTTCGGCTGACTGTGTGATGATGTTGGGGTATGCCTTGGTTGGCCCCTTGTTGTGGAATTTGGGCCCTGTTGCCCCCAGGGACATCTCCTCCTCCAGGAGTGGCAGCGGCATCACCGTGCGGGCCTGTTGCTGGTGCGATGGCGACAATTTGCTGCTGTTGACGCTGAAGCGCCAATTGGATTGCTGCAGCGGCAGCATCTGCTCTTTCTTCTCTGAGCCTACGACTATTTTCTGACTCAACCCTCGATGGTGGTTGTGTTCTCTGCGACCTGCGTGGGGGTTGATTTCTTTCAGCCATCTGAAAGGCAATGAGAAATCTTAGCCAGCTTATCCTATAGAAATCTTGATCACTCGTGGTATATTTCAACAAATGTATCTTTAAGTAATAAAATATTTTTTGCCCTATATGACAGGATCCAAAAATTGACCTTCATGTTAACCCACCAAGAGCTGCTTAATTATCAGGGCAGTACATGAGAATGCCGTGAAATTATGTTAACACTGAAATTGCACCAGGGTAAATTTGTTTCCTTAACCCTTTGAGTGCCAACTGATTTTCTAGGCACTATGCCATAAGTGCCAAGGCATTTTTGCTGATTTTGCAGTAGGTTAGGAAAAAAGGATTAGGTTTCAAAAACAAGTAATTATAAATGTTCAAAAACTTTAGGAAATCTTTATCATATGTGTAATATTCTATTATATTATTTCATGAATTTCTGGCAATATGAGTTAATTTTTATAATTTAAAGAAAATAGTTAATTTTAAAATAAAATGAACTTTGACAATTGTATGATTAGTTAATTATCAGCATCTTACAGTGACATTGCGTATGGAGCATGATAACGCTCCTGGCTCTTTACTGAGAATTAGGAGGAGTGCGATTGATAGTCAAAATCCACAGCCTGATTGTAAAACACTTTGCAAAATCACAAATTGTTCAATGTAAATAAAATGTTTGATGGGCTATTTAATGTAGAGGATATTGAGTTCAGATACACATAGTTTCAAAATAATAGAAGAAGAAATGCAAACCTATGAGAGATGTGTGCTTAAATCTCCCAAAAATATAAAAAATATGGCCATATAGGTTATTGATTATCTCAATTGATTTGACTACAAGATCAATGGAGATATTTTAGTTGCACTTGAGAAAAATTATGATACTTTTATTGGTAGATATAACCGTCTAGAAGTCTAGGCAGATAATGTATGACTAGTATAGGTAGTAATCCAATGGGATCATTTTCCTTCATGAGAATCTTAACAAGTATGTGACCTGATTGAAGGGTTTTGTGGGGCAAAAGGAAGCTGCCTGAAATCATCTTTTCCCGGAAGTCATCAATGGCATTAGTATATCGTATGATGCTCAAGATGAATCGAGTATTACTAAAACTGATAAATGTGAAACATGAACGTCACCGTAGAAGGACATCTCAGCAGCTTTTATTATAGCCAGTAGTGGCAACTACCAAAATCTGTGATAAAGTTTAAATTTTGATACTCGTACCAACAAGTTACTCCAAGCAAGAAATTATGATATCTTGTCCTAGTTCAATCAAAACTTTTGTTCTAAAATCATGTAGACCCAAAAAGCATCCAGAAATATTGGTGTTGACTGAAGTCTGCTGTGGAAATTTCCTTTCTGATGAGCATATTAATATTTCTCCCTATGATATGGATGAAGAAAATAATTGCTCTTGTTTAAGTCCCAATCAGCGAGATATGTTGGAAATCATTATGAGTGGTATGAAGTGATAAAAGTAATTCACAAACTTGCAATCTAGAGAAACCAAAGCCACTAAGAAAGGATGATATTTTCTATGGTATGATTGCTCAAATTTCAAACCTATATGCTACAGATTAACCTATGTATAACACCTAATAATAGAATATAATCATTCATTTAAGTTTTATTTACTCTATTATGAATTTGCATTTGCATTGAATCTGAGTTGCATTATTTGAACTGCCCTGAAGCATTGGCAGTAATGCCTGGACTGCTCCCATCCATTATACCAAATGTTTTCAGGAGATGGAGGTTTAGAGCCAGGAAAGTGAATACTTCAGTAGGTTAATAAAGGAAGATTTGAAAGACACAGAATGTTAAAATAACCTCAATGTAGAATATAGCTATTAACTTACATTGGCATGGAATAGATGATAAATGGCCAAAAAAATGGCACGAACCAGCGAGTCACCTGCCAAAGTATAAATCAATTGATGTTGCAGCAAATTTATCTATGAACTGTAGATGCTTCCTGGACAGGAGGAGAAAGGTTGTCTGAAATACAACTATTAGGCTCCAATTCCAGAAGCAGATGGGACTGTTCACTACTTGGTGTGGTAACCTTGAAGCCAATATTATAGTTAGTCTTTGTGGAACTGCCTTAGTAGATGGCTGATTCCAAGAATGTGGCCTAATTCCAGAAATTTAGAGCCTATAAATGGCATTCATGGTATTGGGTGACAAGTGATTCATGAAAAAGACAACGTCAGTGAAAGCTGAAATTGTTAAAGTTCAGGATTACTCCATGAAAGGTCTTATACCACATTATTCATGAAATTCAGATGTGTGATAGATCAAGTCAGAAAGAAGAGAAATTAAAAGCTCGAAAAGGGGTGGAATAAGTGCTAAATTATGACTTAACTGAAAATAGGAGGGTGGTTCTTTATTGTGAAGTTCGTAATTAGGGGCAAAAAATACAGCTTTCAATATTTAACTATTTGGGATTATGTGACAAAGGGATCAAGAGCTAAGGTATTCATTCAGAGAAGCTGCCTAATGACACAGCATGTGCTTCCCCTGCAATTTAGAATATAGAAGAAAACGACATGCCCACAATAAATTTCAAACGGAAATATAAAAAATATACTTCTGATGGAATGGATGCTCATTCTAAAAATAGATTTCATATGTTTCAGCTGTGTCAAATGGTGAATTCAAGGAATGTCATAGGTGGTTTGGGTAAATTGAACATAGAAAAGAGCAGTGTGATGGAATAAGATTGGTCAAAATATTGCACTTACTTGAGAAGTCATATAGATATAAGGAAGAAGTACTTCTCTGAGCAAAAAATGAAAAATCATATGAATGCAAATAACTTTGCAGTTGAAACTTTTTAATTCTAGGTATGTATTACTTCTATGTTGAGTGTATCAACACAGTGAATCCTTTCTAAAGCATGTAAGAAAAGAATTCCATGATATGAAACTTTTAGATTTCCCATATGATTAATGACCTTGTTTCAGACAAAAAACAATGATTGGGTCGAACTTCACTGCACAAACAGCTGCTTTGTCTGTGTTACGAACAGACACAAGACCATAATCATTCACTCAGTAAACCACACAAGTAAAGAGGAAGTGAGAGTAATAGAGTCTATAATTCTCTGGGAATAATAGATAAATGAGGACACATCAGTGTTCAAGACTCCCTTCAATGGCTTCATTGTGAGTGTTTATTTCATTTATAGAGGCAGAACACTAAACTCACTGCTGTACCTTTCCAGGAGCATGGTAATATTATCACATTTATAGGCTATTCTTATGTTTTTGGAGACCATTCTTGAAAGAGGTGTGTCAGTATTGCCCTAAAAATGTTTTATTCAAGTTTTAACACACATGGGCATTAACATGAATTTGTTGCTACATAAGAGCACCATATTTAACTTGTATTCAGTAACAGGATGTAAAAATAGCTGCAGTAAGCACTTCTTATCCATTGTGCATAATGAGCAGGGGGGATCCTGAATATTTTCTGGGGGGGGCTCAAGGGTTTGACCGATAAACAATCATCTCATAAATGAGATTATAAACAACATACAACAATCATGGTGTGAAGTAATATTTTTTTTTCAATTTACAGTTATTAATATGACATTTTATGCGTGGAGCTCTTAAATAAACGAAGCAAAACGAATGTGATGATAACCGTATAAAAAAGTTTGCCTATTTTTCAAGCGTCTAGGTGGGTCTAACCTAACCTAACCGTCTCTCCCCCACCCCCGTCCCTACATCCGCCTGTGATACAGTGTATGATGAACATCGTTTATCCCCCTTGATGTAAATTCCCTTTGTTGTGCGAGAAGGAGTGCATGAAAAGATTTGGTGGAAAATTATGTCTGAAAGAGGCGGCCTTTTATTTTTCTCAAACTTATGCACAGTGGCGGCTCGTGAGTCAAATGCTAGGGGGGGCGCACTCCACCGGGGGGTCATAATTTTTTAATATTTCGTGTATTTTATTAAGTTTTTACGGCAATCTAGGAATTAAATTCTGTGATGCCATACGTTCCGTTTTTTCAACAAAAATACCTAGTTTTCCTAATAAAGCTTGATTAATAAATACTAAATGCAGTAGACTCTCGGTCATACGGATCGGCTTAGTCCGGACTCTCGATGATACTGATCAATGATCTTGAAGAATAAAAATATATTTGCTGCGATATTTTGCAAATACAAACGAAAATACGTAACTTTAGGTTTTAGCGTCTACATTCTTCGTGCGGATATGCCCGCAATACACTTCTGTTGTTCGTTTTGCAATCATAATGCGTTATTTGTCAAATCTATACAACATTGGCAATGATTTAGGTAGCAATGACACTTGTAACACCTGAGGAGGGAGGAGAGTGTATCTGACTTCCACTAGGCAACAAACACTACCAGAATGCGCGCGCTTTGCTATTGCAGATGTAAACTTTGATGGCGGTGTTCGCGTTGCTTCTTGAATACAGTATGATTTAAAATCAACAATTAGACATTTTTCACACATTTGTAACAAAATATGAAATACTCACAGGCCTTTAGTTATATTGCAAAAGTCCATCCTTCTTTCATTTTGTCCAGCAAAGTGATTAATTACACGTTCGTTGAAATCAGCGCTGGACAACAATTTCTTTCTGACTGAACACATGGCAAGGGCACTAGTCTATAAATAAACAAGGGACGACACAAAATAGGCCGACGAAAAATACGACCAAAAAGAACAAGGTGCCTGGACACAGAATTGGGACAATTTTTCCCAATATTTCCCTTAAAAAAACGAGCACTGTTGATTAATTCAAAATTGTCTTCTTGAATGTACACAGCACTAAGAAACTTCTTAATCGGCAATTACGCACAATTAACTCCTCGAAAATGATATCTGAACTCATTTCACTCCGTTCTTTCCGAGAGTCTTGCCGTTACTATAAGGACGACTCAACTGAGATAGAAGTCGTGGTCCACTAATGCTGATTCAGCTGAGGGACGAATTTAAGGTCAGCAAAAGCATTCAAGCAAACAAAGGACGTCACGGACCATCTCCTTGAGTCTAAGATTCATATGTGGTAAACACAAGAGACGCCAACGGGTCGCATTTGGAATAACCGTGTCTTCGAAATCATTGCCATGATATAATAGAAAATAAGTTCTAGATCGTAAAAGAACACGACTCGACTGAGCCACAGATGGGAGCTGTAAGGATTTCCGCACTGATATGAACTCTTCAAGGCCACTTAAATCAGACCCAAGTGGGCATTTTCCGTCAGACAGCTACCGCTCTGCCGCTGAGGAATTAGGTGAACATGAACTAATACAACAAGGACGGCTAGAAAAATGATGAACCTACACACAAAAGGTGCATTGTACGCGGCACTTCATGACATTAATTGAATGACTCTGTTTAAAGTCGCGCTTAACAATTTAAATCATATTTAATTCTTCACCCTATCACGCACGCAACTATTTCTTAAATTATAAATCAGTGGGGAATGTTAACTGAATTTTCCTAATACTGCAGGTCTTTTGATAAATTTATCTGAAAAATAGGTACCGCATTTCTAATCACCGGGAAGATATGAATACATTGTTAAGGCCTAAATATTATAATATTAGTTTCCCCAAGGTTCTTGAAATTCGTAATCATAACAGAACTGTGTCAAATACTCGAGAATAGTTTTCCTTCTTCAATACGGCCTTTAACTGGTTGGATTTTATGTGTTCCGGAATTCAAACACCAAAAAACGCAAGCATAATGGGATAATTTATTTACTGTAGCAATACCTACCAGTAATTAAAAATTAAAATCGTATAACTACACCCAGTACAGTGACCATTCTGATTCCGTAGGTCCCTTTTCTGTGGCAGCACCAAGTAGACGCCAGATTATACGCCCGCCGGCCTGCGCAGCGATGTCAACTCACTCGTCGCTCTGCGCATTTTCGGACGACGTCCCAAGACTTCCATAAGACACAACGTTAGACGCGTCATAGCACCAGCGGCCCCCACCACTACCACTCTCCATATAACTGCATGGGGATGGATTGGGACGTTCTGGCCAGCGCCCCACGGCTACAAAAACGAACTTCTCGCGCTATTTCTTTTCGTGTTTTTCCAACACTTTCGATGTATGTGACTGAAAAAACGCTTTGATTAATCAGATGTATAATTATAAATTAATGGATATTTATTTTTTTTACTTTTTCAAATATTTGGGAGGGGCGGCGTCCGAGAGTCCTTATGGGCAAACCGCCACTGCTTATGCAGTAGTTAGCGATGATCACTCAATTAAAAAAATGAAAAGGTATAATTTTTTGCTCTTTGACGCGGAAGGAAAAGTATTCTTTTTTAGATCAAGCTACTGCAGAAATTTAAGGAAAATAAAAGGACGCCTCTTTCAGGTATCAATTAAATAATTGCAAATTTTGATTGGTTAAATAAGTCCTACTTGCTTATTATGTTTTTCAAAGCCTTTAAGCTGTGCAAAAATAGTTTAAATTAAGTAACTTCTTTAAAATAAACAACAAATATACTGCTCTATGTTCTTTGTTCCACAGTTATTAGTATTTACGTTATATTTCAGTTTTTCCTCCGTGGCTTGACGTACCTATGTTCAAAGGTTCATAACTTTCGTTCTGAGCTTAGTACAATTCACCATTAGCATGCTTATTTCGCATAATAAGACTAACGAAAATCGGTAATGGTTACTAGACACCCCCTTGCATGGTTTTATTTAAAACGTAAATGTAATATAATAGGGTTGAACATGTAAGCAAGTTTTTCCGCATTTGCTGGTACACATTCACAAGTACTTTCACTCTAGCTCTGGGGTTTAGAGCCAAAAGAATCAAAAAATATTTAATTACAATGATACATTGTTAAATTTATGACGTAAACTCATGATCGTCAAGGCTTAATGTTACAATTCATCAGATTCCTGCTGAAGCTTAACTCCAAATATATGTCATGATTTGAATGATATTATGTTTTACGAGTGCATTGAATGAAATAAATCGCTTACATTGAAAAAATCTCCACATAGAGTGAAGGAAAAAAATGATATGCGATGTATCGTAAATTCTCTACCGATTATGTTGGGACAACCTGGATCGTATTACCGGAGTAGGAACTAGGAGTTGCAGCGGTCGCACACACAGTGGGACGGTCAACTCCTTTGCCTCAGTCAAGGGCGTACTCGGGATCATAACGGGGGGGGGGGGGGGCAAGCCCAGTGGTGACATTTTAGCATGGAAAAGGTGAATGAAACCAACATTTTAAGAAAATTATAACAGCGCTTTATTAGTTAATGAGATTTTTTCCTTAAAAAATAGTTCTATTTATGTTACGTATCTTAAAATAATACATATTATTTTTTGTGGGTTAAAAGAAAATTTGTTGAATGCTTTAGTTTCATTTCAGTAGGTACTGATTTTGCTTAAAGACTTTTTCATTTTTGCTTCTTGAGGGGGAAGCTACCCCCCTCTGCCCCTCGCTGGGTAGGCCCATGCCTGAGTCGTTTTATCCTGCGACGTTGTATGATGGTTTACAAAGGCATCACCAGGATTAAATCCCGTGACCTTTTGGCTCCTAGCGCAAATGTCAACCCTTTGTGACACCTCTGGTCCTCAAGAGAACACTTTTGAGTGGGTAATCATCAGTCCCAGCCTTTCCTACAGAAATCAACGTTAAGAAATCTACCGCAACTATAATTGTAGAATAACAAAAAAATTGTAGAAAAACACAGGGGTGCCGACCTAGAAAAAATATTGGGGGGGCCCAAACTAGGGATCTTGCTCCGGGAAATTTTTTAAGTATTGAGTTTTAAGTTTTTTTAAGCATTTTAGAAGAGTCATATGATCGACATTAGAACCCTGATAAATTTAATCTTGATATCTGGACACTCCGGGGAAAATCGAAAAGCCTGGCAATTTTTTTCTCACACCCATAACGAATTTTTGAGGGTGCTCGGGCCCACTCAGGCCCCATGGAGTCGGCGCCAATGACGGTGTACATAGATGTAAACGAATATAAAAAGCATGGCCTTCCAAAGTCGATGTTAGCTTGACTTCAGGTTGAAGGCAATGCCACCCTCCTCTATTGCAACTATACGTTTACCAAATGGCGACGTAGCCGTTATTGCTGCGCAAGACAACGTGCCCGTCCACAAAGTTATGCTCGAATAACTGCGGCTAATTTAATGTGAGTATTGGTTTGCAGTAGGTTAACATATACATTTAAATTATCATTGTTAGTCGTTTTTTCTTTAATTTACCCACCTTATGTCTGAAAATCAGCTGATTTCGTACCGAAGGACAGGTAGGTGTTGGCTCTTGTCAGTCGATGTATGAATGTGGTTATTGCGTCATGCGGTGACGAGATGCATAAATAATGTTATTCTTTGCGTGAGTGTTTTTGAAGTAATGAAATATATTTCCTTTCCTATAAATTAAATTCATACATATTTTTAGGGAGTTTTTCCGGGGTAGAATATTTTTCTGCGTCAAGGGTACATTATTTAGTACTATTTTGTCTTCGCGGGACAAGTTCGCGCCAAAATATATTGTAGGGTAACATCTTTTGGCGTGAACTTGTACCGTGTGAAAAAAGTTCCAAAAAAATAATTTCGATGCAGAAAAATATTTTACTTCCGAAAACCTGGCAGAAAAAATGTGTAAAGAATATTTAACGAACAAGGCGGGAAAAGTTCGCGCCAAAATATGTTAACCCTACCAGATATTTTAGCGCGAACTTGTTCCGCGCTGACAAAATAGTGCCAAATAATAAACTCTTGATGTAAAAAATGTTTGACATTAGAATAACTGGCTGAAAAGATATTGAATTATATTCAACAAATAGGAAATATCTTCCATTCACGGGAAGAATATCAGTATTTACACATTCCTGAGACCACGTGAGGAAAGAAGAATATCCATACATCGGCGAACCAGTGCCAAGAAAGTATCAGTGCCGTCTTTGGTCGTCGACTTAACCACCAGGCCAAACAAATATATCTCCTGAATCTACGAAAAGGCAAAGAAGGTGAGTAAATTAAATAAATTTCAACTTTTAAGATTATTTGTAAGGTATATGCCTACCTACTAAAAGCTAATAGGCACGCTAAATTTCCCACATTTATTTTAAGAAAACGTTGTGGACGGGGACGTTTGTCTTGCGAAGCAAAAGCGTCAAAGTTGCCGTTTTGTTAACTTATAGTTAAAATTGGGAATTCATTTTTGATACACAGTGCTGAAGATGTGTACTATTTGAAGACATTAGTTAAAGGTGTATATTGTTAAGCCTAATCGTAAAAGATTTCTCGTTGGCGTGGCTAGTGTCTCCACGCCGCAGTCGTGAAATCGGCGTTTATTCAGAATTTTCAAAACACCAAACTGTTTTCTTGTAATTTATAATTGAATACCTATGCTTAAAGCTTTATTATTAAAGGATAATCTATTTTACTTAATTCGAATAATATTACTTATAGACGAGTGTAAAAATTTATAAAATATCCCTCCGAAAGCCGTCAAATTCACCATTTTGGACCATTTATCTTAAAATTCCGCAATTTATTGATCTCGCACCTACCGCTTATTATGTTGGTTGGTATTCCATACCCCCACACACTACGTTATTAGTTGTACCTAACCCCCCCCCCCCCCCTCAGCCTTAATTCCTTGCTGCCCCCTGTAAAGAAGGGGCTGAATAAAAACGTGGTAATATCTGCTCTTGAAAATAGGGGACTAAAGTAGCATGCAATGTCTGGCTTTTAGGTTATGCTAAAGGAAGCCTGCATTTGCCATCGCACTTAGTAGGAGACTGTGCTGTAATCTACATTATGGGTTTATCTAGGAGCATGCGAATTTTGCGCTTATTAAAAGTAAGCTCAATTAAATTCGACAACATTAATCACGTGATCTGAAATTTACTCCAGGGAGTGCTTGAGGAGAATGTTGGTTGCATGTGCATTCGGATTCCAACTCTCACGCATCGGAAAACCATAAGTTTCAATAGTTCAGCTAGATATTTCTTACTCACACTGCTGTAAGCTAAATTCACCGTTTGCAATCGGCAGAAATCATGAAATGTGACCGTAATCGAAAGATGGACTATCATGGGATACATGCCCCTGGACTGAAAGTCTCATCAGCAGATGTATCATGGATAGTCATTGCGAGGCGAAAGATTTCAGGGGGGATGAAGCACCCGAACCCTCTGGTCATGTGCCTGAACTACCTTAGAATGGCAAGATAATAATAAGCATGCCTTGGGATTCACTTTTTCAAACACAACATTGACAGGGAAAAATATCTTACCTACCTATTGGCTTAACCAGGAACATCCCTCGGGTGGGATGGAATGGCGACCCCTCTCCCCCAGGCGAAATCTGGTAAACATTTTGAAAGAGGACATGCTTAAAAATACATTTTATATCATTTTTGCACTAAAAATGTAGCTTCCAGTAGATTTCGCTTAACCCACACGTTGCATTTCATACTGTGGGTTATCTCATACTACATTGAATTTTTTCTTTGAACAGATGGGAGGAAAACGGAAAAGGATGGAGATGGAGGCGTCTGAGGGACCATCCGAAACGAACACCCAGGTTGCCGAAAGGTGCCGCGTAGTCGTGATCACCCTCTTATCACAGGATGGCCAAGTTCGACGAATTGATATACGGCCCATACGGAATATATCTCAGGCCCGTTAACACATTCAATGCGGATGATATTTTCACCGAAACCTCCAGTGACGGATGGGTGATTTTGCTTCATAACGGTGGTCTTGGAAGTAATACAACAGAATTTGCAATTTTTTTCGTTTCTATTTCAAGCAATTAGTAAAAAACCCTAATGACATACATGTATGCCACCCGTCACCAGTAATTGACAATTCACGCAACCCGCATTACACACATGCAATTTTCCTTGTATGAAGGAGTGAACTTTTCATATTTCCATTTATAATACTTCTTCTACCATTGATTCCTTAGGTTAATGGCGGAAATATCTTGGAATTAGTCTTTACGTGTATTTTTTTTGTTTCAACGGCCGTAGATTTAATTTTTTCAAGTCACTGAAGTAGAACACACAATGAACGGCAAGAAAAATATAAATTTATGGGATAAACATTTTTTTAAATCTATGTTACCCCAGAGTTATTGCAAAATTGAAACATTTCAATAAAAATTCTCACAAATGTTAATGATATATTTGAAAGCAAGGCCTTATAGCCCTGGTTGACCTTCACATTCTGGGCAAATTGCAGTCACTGTCCTTCGGATGCCTTCACGGTTAGCGGAGAAATGAAGAGCCTGCATCATTCCTAAAAACCTATCACGGCACATTTTCTCCCGAATATCGGTACTCACACTAATTCTGACCTCCAATCGTTAAAAATCGTGTTAACCCTAATTGCGCCCATGTGGAGAAGAAGGCCCAGCGAAGTTTCCAGTTCTCCCTGTCTAACAGCTTCCAATCCATTATGCCCTTAGTGAAGGCCCTTGGTGAAGGATTTTGGAAGAAAATGCTTACAGCATTTTTCTCCGTCTATGAGAGGATTATTTCAAAGAAAATATCATTTGCAAGTTGAAATAATCTCTGGGAGTGCCGCTGGTAGGGAGGGACTCCAACCTTGAGCCTTAAAAATTATCAAGCAAAATAGTACAATTTGTGTAATGGAGTGTTGCATATGTGATTAATACCTTAGTTTTTATGAAAATTAAGACAGTATCTGTACCTAACACTAGAATGTATTAATGACCTACAAAATGAAAACACCATAATGATCAGAGGACAAGTAATTGATGCGGAGCAATGACTGAGAAAATATGCCGTAAAATTAGGAAAAAAAAACAAATTATGTAAAAAACGTAATTTGCAATAATTATTTTAAAATTATTAATAAAGTATAAAATACGACCTTTTGGACCGCATGGAAACATTTTTGAACAAAATAGTAAGTTTTGAGACGGGAATACA
The DNA here is from genome assembly GCF_921293095.1 of Ischnura elegans. Lineage (NCBI taxonomy): Eukaryota > Metazoa > Arthropoda > Insecta > Odonata > Coenagrionidae > Ischnura > Ischnura elegans. The sequence goes on along the minus strand of NC_060259.1, from coordinate 69,631,300 downwards.
CGTTATTAACAAAAACTAAGTCTGATAATAATTTTTGTGGTTGTACATAAGATATGAATAAATTAAAAAATAAGATAAAAATACTATTTCAAGGGAATAAATAATGGTTAAATGCCGTAATGCTTAAAATACCTCTGAGTCTATTTTTTTCCGCAATTTCGTTTACAAAGCTAAGGAAACAAATAAACAAGTAAAAAAATACAGACCAATACTGTAGATAATGTAATGCAGTGTTGCATACGCCATTAATATGTTATTTTTTTATGAAAAGGAAGAAAATCTGCAACTAACCCAACACGTATGAATAACTCAGAAACTGAAATAAAATAGAAATGAATAGAGGATTGGTAATTGACCTAGGGAAACGAATGAGAAAATATGCAGTAAAAGTAGGAAAAAGACCCAAAAAAAAATCACCCAGGATAAACGTAATTTGCATTAATAAAAAATGTTCCTAGCAAAAGAAATTCAAATATAACATCATTAACTGAAGCGCCGCACTAAGATCATTTTTTTATAATGTAGTGAGTATGAAACGGGGATAAATATCTTCAATAAAAAAGTTAGTCTAATCATAATTTTTGTGATAGCACATAAAATATGAATAAATTAAAAATAAAGGTAAAAAAACAAATTTAAAATAATAATCCATATGTAAGACATGATTATGATATTTACGATAAGAATGATGAAAAAGAGTTGAAGGAAATGAAAAGAAAAATCTCAACCTGCCAAATTGTTCCAAAAACAGCAGTAAAGTAAACAAAAAAACACTAAAAATGAAGGAACACGTAGAACTAGAAACGGACACTTCCGCAATGGTGTAAGGTCAATCCCGAACTGCGGGAGGGTGAAAAAGTAACGCTAGGCGCGCTCGGAGCACCCTAGTGACCAGCGGAAAAACGTACTCCCGAAGACATACATTTATGTCATCCGCCTGAGTGGAAAAGCCCTCATGACATATATATATGTCATCCGCACTGAATGTGTTAAGTATGGACAATTGTACTAATTTTTACAACTTTAAAATATTATTTCTGCTCCTTATATTTTTTGTATATCATTGAAACAGCTATAAATTGTTAGATTAAATATTGATCCAATCAACTAAATTAGAGGAAACTTAAACATTTATCTGAGCTCTTGTGGGGGGGGGGGAGGATTTATCCCCCAAACCCTTCCCCCTCTGGCTTAGCCTCTGGGTACCATGACTTTGACTTACATTGCTTGTCTGAGACAATTACTTTGATTTTGCCTCGAAATAAATCGCCATTGTATTGCACTAGAACCCACTGACCTATAAATTCTGTCTTCACTTCAACAAATATGTCTAAATTCAAGTTGTTTTCTTTAGTATGTTTCTGTCCTGAAAAACTTTGATTCGTGTTGCATATCATGAAAATGCTAAGGATATCTGGTGCTGCATGAATTTTTCCCACGGCTTTAATTTGATGATGATAATATTTATATAATCTTCTCCAGCACTATAGAACTTGAACAAACAAATATTGAACAACAATACAATACAACTTGTCTTTGAACAAACTTCTAAAGGGACTACTGCAAAATCCTTGGCAGATATCATTTTGATCCTCACTAGTCTCTCGACATTCAGTCAGTTTTCCAGAATTGCATTAAATGGAACTGATATGAGCTGGATTTTTCAGCTTAAGGTAGCCTGCTATTCATTGTCGTTTTGTCCCTTTCATACTCTTTGATGACTTTGAACCTAGATTAGGTACTTACATATTTCAACATATTTGTCTGAAATTCTTAGTAAATACTCATAATATCCCCTTATGAGAAGACAAATAAAAATTCTCAAACACAAATAATCATGTATAATTGTAAGTTTCTGACTGCTCAATGGAAACAAGTCAGTCATTACAGAGGGTGCCCCCGAAATTGAAAGCTGCATTCAGAATTAATTGCTGTCATCAGTGAAAGTTTTGGTTAATAGTTTTAAATATATAAAACTCATTATTTTGCAAAATGTAAGGAACTTGAAAATTTTGTTGGTTTTTAAAATTTAAATTTCACTTATTTTTGATAATATTACTTTTTTGCAGATGCAGGAAAAGGGGAGAAAAGGCAGAAGTAAAAATGAAGAGTATAAAAATGTAAATTGGGTCTGCCCGACAGCTATGAATAATAAATAATCAATGATTTGATTCCTTTATTGGCGTTTCATGTATTCTTCCTAGATCCTGACCCTGACATTAAAATTTGGTAATATGTGAATGAAACACCCTTGGTTGAGGGATTAAAAAAAAGTCTTAAGTTATCTTTTTTTAGTTCTGTTTTTACTTAATATAAATTACAATGTCATATAAATATCCTTTAGCCGCTGGGAATTGGATTGGACTGTCGAGTAGTCATTTAGTAGAAACATTACAGTTACCTTCTGAAGCAGTTATCACTTATTAAGATAATTTATTTTCCTGAACCGCATAAAGACCTTAATTTGGGATAATTTCTTTTTTCCCTAGCTGAGTATCCAATGTTTTCCATCCAATGAAGACGCGGAGTAGAGTTTGACTTGCTCGTGTTCATTATCCGGTCCATTCCTGCTATTATCAATGGAATGTTTCCTGTCAGATGTCAAATGTATTTTTTTAAATCGCACCAGGCATCGCAGAGTATTTTTCCTTCAGTCTCTCTTTTGAGGCTTTTACGTATGTGATTGATGCTTTGCTGAAATGTGCATTGAATGTGTATAGGTGGAGCAGATTGGTTAGAAAGGATATAAAAGTAAATGTGTTGAATTGAATGAATAAAAGATTTGCAGGAAAAGATTCAGGCACAAAAAAAGAGAAGACATGTATATGATAGCAGGGTAAAGCATATGTATGTGCTTTAGAGAAAAGAGAGGAATGACGCTGGGTTTGTAGAAGAAAGCGGTCATCAAAGATCGGATTTGATCTATAAAACATTCCAGTCAATTGGTCCTAGCTAATGGCTACTGTTCATATGGGCAAGGTATTCTCATGAGAATTATCAAAGTGTAGCTAGGCAAAATATTAGGTATATTTCAATAAACATGGAAATAATACTATAAATAAAATTAGTCCTCTCATATTTACTCAATCATAGTATCAATTTCCACCAAGTTACTTTCCAAAACAATGTGATGCTTTAATTTCGGTAATATTTGAAGTACTATTGATACATATTATAGTTAATACTTCTGATTCTCATTTAAGGCAAGGTCGTAGAACCTAAAGGACATTTCAAGCTTAGTTCAGATACAACTGTTGTAATCAGAGTCTTATTTAAAAATGCATTTCTCATTCAGAAATGAGTGTTCGTGGATCATATGCGTAGCAGTGGGGAGTGGTGACAGGGGTAAGGACTCCCCAAAAAGGCCAAATCCACATGAAAATGTCGCCCGCTTGGTACCTTGAGCCTTGGTACAATTCTTTAGTACGTAATTCATGAACGTAGATAGTGTAGTAGTGTGCGCGATGGTCCGGAAAGCCTGAGGACCTTAGTTCCATACCCGGTCTAGTGGATTACTTTCTCATGGCTATAATGTGATTTTCACGGCCGTTAACGTGGCAGAATGGAAATTATACACATCCTGGTGGAATGTTTGTCCTAACGATTAGATAAGTTGCAACCTAAGGATGACTTTGCTCTGTGGGGGGATCCCAGGCAAGGGTAGATCATAGATTTTTTTCTGGGGCCTAAGAGTGTGAGTGACAGGCCAAAGATTATCTCATATTTGAGATTAATAACAACATATAAAAATTACTATACAAAGTATTATCATTATTTTTAATATGATAAATGCAAATTAATAACATATATGTATAGTGGCAATAATATTTTTCGAGCCCTTTTCCCACTTGGGTGATAATTTTTTTCGAGAGCTGATTAGCAAAAGGCCAACTCTGTCTTCTTGACTGGGGCTAAGGTTAAAAATATCAAGGTTCTGTAATGCAAAAAAAAACGAACCAAGTCATAGCCATGTTAAAAATCTTGTCTATTTTTTCAGCATCTACGGGGGTTGGGCGTGAACATGCCCCCCTAAATCCACCATATTAACCCAGGTGACGAATCCCCCAATATACATCTTGTTTATGTGGTTCTTTCCATTTCACATTAAAAAAGAGGATAATTATAACTTTACGAGTTTTCAATTCTCTTGGTAAATATCAATATTATACCTCCCTTATGTGATATTATGTGAATAATAGTCATCATCATATTCATGAAATGAAAATTTTCACTGTACAACACTACCGCATCGTCATAATGTGGGTGCCACTGATCCGTTAATTCTTATATTAAAGTAGGCCATGGGTCGTGGTATATTCGAACAAGCGGACAGCTAACAAAAGGAAGAGTCAAAAAGACATGAAAAGATGAGAAATTGTATCATCATCAGAGCTACCTCTCATGCCCTGAAATTTACAAAGCTGAGTATTTTAACAATTTAGCAGCTAATGCCATTCTTTTTTGCAGAGGTGCTGAAAAGAGAAAAAAACTGCACCCCAAATGATAAGCAAATGATTTCCACTTCTTAGGGCCCAGACAGGTGTCAAAAAAATTAATGCTAAATTACAGTAAATATGTGCATAAATATGGATAATTTGTTATAGACCTCTGAATTTACTTTGTATAAAAATGTGCGGAGTCATCATCCTGTTTGCAGTTAGCAATCGTGACAAGAGCAAACAGTGGGCTTGTTGATTTATGCATGGATGTATTATTTTTGCTGCTTTTCTGGTTACTTCTGAGCATGGAGTGCCAAAGACGTCAGAAAATTATCCCATGTGTTGTGATATTATTGTGTACATTGCCAAACTACGACACAGCTCATCAAAAGTGGGGAGGAAGCATTTCATTCATTGCCTGCCTTCTAGATGGAGACCACAGCCACAACCACAAGGGTCTATACTCCCCTCAAATAAGAAAATTCATTTAGGAATGTGTTTAGAAAAGCATGCGGTTTTGATGAACTGGTCACTATTATCGTTCTACAAAGTGAACTGAACAGGAAACAAATGGGGGCATCTTCCATTTCTTCTTTCCAAAATACTGTTGCAGAGATTAGCATGTTTGGTGATGAATTTTGTGATGAGTTATCATGTGGTTCCGAGTTTTAGGGACTATTGGTCCTTTGATCCTGACATGCAAGTGCCGTATATTGTCAATAATTCACAATATAATGTCTGGAAGGAGTTTTGAGATCATTAGGAACACTTTGTGATTCAAATATGATAAAGAAATACTTGTAGGGCTGGAGTTTTGCAGAAGGCTTGTACCATGGAGGATAGTGGGACCAGTTGCATCCAGTCAGTTTAGCATATGTAAATTTTCTCCAGGGTCAGTGTCTAGTAAATTTATCTACACCAAGAGGTAACACACGGCATACAAAACGTAAAGGCAGTTTCCCTTCTGCCAGGGAACATGGTACCGAGAGCAGGTTATAATACTGCATGCAAGCGTCAGCTGGAATACTGGAAACCAGTGGCGCAGCGAGGGGGGGTTTTGGGGGATAAAACCCCCCCCAGAGCTTAGAGAAATTTTTGAGTTTAATCCATTTTACTCACATTGGATCAGTATTACTTATAGAATAGTGTTATGATTAATCAAATATCCCTCAGAAAGCCTTAAAACTCGCCATTTTGAACCAGTAATCTTAAAATTTTCTGGAGGAGGGCCCCCGTAACTCATGATTACCCTGGTAGGTATGCAATACCCAGCACCCCAAAGTATTAGTTGTGCCTTAAGCCCCCCCTACCCTTTATTCTTGGATATAATATAAGCCATATAAACACTAATTTTGTCAAAACTAAAGCACAGCTGCAAATTATTTTGTACTAACTCCATAGGCTAGATGCACATAAAGTCTAAACTGAAAGTTCTGTTATAGTTGACCTTGTCATTGATTTGTTATAAAATATCAAATTCCCGCTTTGTAAACAGCATTTCAAGTGAAAGTTGTTAGCAATGTGGAAACAGCAATATGTAAAGGATATCATAAACAGAATTTAAAACTAGAAACCAATAGCCTATCCTTCAGTAGAACCTATTGTTACAATCATTGACCCTCACATTTTATTTTGAAAGAATTCAGAATATTTGGGACATGCATGTCCCTTGGCCGTTAAAAGGGTTGATCCTTATCGCCTTCTTAGACGTGGAAACCTGTACCACCACAGTATTTATCTGTTAAGTATTTCCCGAATTCAAATGCATACTGCAAAAGGAGGAACTATAAATGCAATCGAGGTCATATCATAGGAATAAACACAGGACCTTTGATAAAAAAAAGAATGACTGCAAAATTTAACCTGTATGTAGTCAACTCATATTTAATGAGTATGTGGTTCTTAATAATGATGGAACTTAAGTTTACTGAGATAGAAAAAGCTAAAGAAATAGATTCAATTCAGTTGTAGGAACTAGCAATAGGGGCTGTATGCAAAAATATCAGAATTGCAAACATGGTTGTAATATATAAAAACAGACACAGAAGGATAAATCAAGGTCATTCACTAAAAAAATAAAAATAAATCATGAAATCATAAGGCTAGGAAAATATGGGCGCTATCGTATTAATAACATTTGCTCTGAGTGATACACCTGAACACAGAAAGAATGCTGCATACTGACCACATTTCGTTTATGAGGAAAATCTGGGTTATTGGTATTTTTCACTGAAATGTAAACTCATACATGCTATTCACCTCAGTTACCTGATTGTCAGATATTTATTTGGTGAACCACAGGGGGACAACAATAGTTCCATCCCTTGGATCACAGTCAACCAGCCCTTTTAAGATGTTGGCAGATTTGTTAGTAGAAAATAATTGCCGCTGCAACAACAACGATGACAGTATTCCTATCTTCACCTCCATAGTATCAAGAATAATTACGGTGGTCAGGATTATTTTTTAATTCAGGAGGAGTGAATCTTGATACGTATAACATCCCTATGTGGGAAAATGTTTAGGCATCCCTGGCAAAAGTATACAATAAGTAACCAGTAGTTGAACGCTAACTTCAGTGTTTCCAATGTAACCCCAAACCAAATTCATAAAGCTTATATTTGTTAACCCCTGTCTGAGTTTGATCAGAAACAGCTGGAGTTCATCATTAGCATGCATGACTTTTGAAATTCCACCTAAGGATACGGTGGAAAATATGCCGCTGCAGATTCAAACTCTGTATAGTACACCAGTTACCCTTTTTTTGAGTCAACAAGAGGATACACATGGGATAGCTGAATGGTAATGCTGGAGTAGGGATAATGCTTAGAAAGAGTACTAGAATGTGTGTTAAAAAGCTACCTGTAGTTTAATGAAAGGATAGTAATGGTGAAGATAGAAACTATACCCGTAGCTACTGCTGTGGTGCAGGTTTAAATGCCTGTATCAGATTATGAAGATGAATAAGTACATAGAAGGTTTCCACCAAGAAGCCCCTCTCTATGCTGTATGCAATATAGAAAAACAGACACAGAGGGATATGTATAACCGAAGTAGGAGGGCTGATGGAGACCTAAGTGAGCGACCAATTATTAGTTTGTTAAGCACTTCTCCGATGGCACTGTGAGGGCTTATCTTATTAATTAATTTAACAGGTATTGAGACAAGACAATATGTAATAGAACTCCTGAATGTAATAAGGTCATTATTTTATTTTAAATCACTTCTCTAGATTTTCTGCAGCCCCACTTGTTGGTTGGTGGGTGGATGGGAGGATAGAATTTATGAAAAATTCCATTTGGTTAATATAACTGCTGTTGAAGTAAATGGTGAACCATTGTCTTTGACAATCTGTCCCATTAGCCCTTGTGTTGAAAACATTCCTTGTAAATAATTTACAATTTCCCAGTTCTCTTATTCTTTAACTTGTGGCAAATGTATTTCAATATTCTTTTTATGATTTTACCTACATTATGCCTGAAAGACAATTGCATATGACACAAAGGCGTACCCAGGACCAAAACTATGGGGGCAAAAGTTTAAGGTAAGATTTTAGCAGAGAAAAGGTGAATGAAATCAACATTTTAAGGAAACTGTAATGGCTCTTAATTAGTTTTCAAAATTATTTCCTTGAAAAAATTTTATTTGCCTTAAAGACATTTGTAATTTTTGTATCTAGGGGGGGCGCCCCCTGCCAGCTGCCCCCTCCTGGCCCTTGCTGGGTACGCCCATTATATGACACGCGTTGGGCTGAGACATGTCGTCCATTGATGCCACGGCCACTCAGGAAACCCTGTGGGTACCACTAACTCTTTAATGGGCCCATAATCCCAGACGGAGCCTCCGTCCCCCCACACTTGTCTTCACTAGGGGTGCATGGGGCAGAGGGCACAAGAGAGTACGCCGTCGCCTCCTGCACGAGGCACACACACACCATTATTTTCAAACCCAATTCATTTTGGAAAGCATTTATTAGTGAGGAACTAAGAACTGAGTTTGTTGAAATTAACCATTGAAAACGTCGTTACAAAGAATTGTCCTAATTTTCAGCTAACTGATGAGGAGATGTACTATTTCATTGGTGTATTATATTTGAATGGTTATGAACCGCTTCCCCACCGGCACATGTACTGGGAGAGTGCAGATGATGCTGGAATTCATTACTTGTAAATTCAACGAGAAGAAACTTATTCGAGGAGATTTTAAGATTGTTACATGCATGCAAAAATGGTTTTATAACTCCAGGCAACAGAATGGAGAAAGTGAGACCTTTCCAAAATAAGTTGAATGAATCATTCATTGCAAACACTCCAGATGAGAGGCATGTATCAGTTAATGAGTCCACGATTCCTTATTTCGGAAGGCATGGGTGCAAACAATCTTGAGGGGCTAAGGCACTGTGGAACAATAATTTACCTCAATCAGCCCATGTGAGAAATTCCTTTCTGCATTTTGCAGTTATCGCTGAATATGTATATGAACTGGGACTCTTATGGTGGGCAGCAATACCATTTTTACTTTAAATTCATGAAAAAAAGGAGGAAATAAGGAAGTTTCTTTTTCATTACTTTCCTTTCCCACCCATAAGAGGATATTACCTGTGAGTGAACCACCCCATTTCCCCCATTATTCAAAATATGCTATTGGAACCCATGTATTATTTCACTGTAGTACACAGTGGCGGCGCGTGCGTATACGCATGTTAGCAAGTGCACACCCAAAGATGAATAAATTATAAAAGAAAACTATTTCTTTGCAACGAGAAGGATAGAAGTACTGTCTGCATATGCAATAAACCTGAGCCTCCGAACGCTACAGCTATCTCCTTTTCGAAATCACCGCTCTACAAGTGTGTGATCCCGTGGCATAATGCCGGGCACATTTTCGGTCTGTGCGATCGCTTGAGGGTGCTCTGGCGGGACGAGGTAAGTGGGGGGGTGTGTGCTGTTCAAATGGGTGATGGGAGTGGACTCAAAACGATGCGAGTGCGCACGTGCATATTTTTGGTGACTGACTAGTAGGTAGTGTAGTGGTGTAGCCGTCACCTACACTACCTGCGCCAAGGACCCTAGTCCGTCTACAGAGCCATCTGTAACGAAATATGATGCTCATGGATTAGGATTAACATAATATAATTAAATAATCCTATATATCTGCTCTAATGCACACCCTAGATAAATTACCACCATTTGCCACTGGGAGTACATCCCAGAATCTGTTTGAAAATGGAAATTTTAAATTTTTGACAGTACTACGATACCATCAAATCCCTATTGCTGCATATTTCCACTTTTTTTTCCTTTTGTTGTTTGAAAAAGTGTAACTATTACTTGCTTACTACCACTAATTGTTATCTGAAAGTATTAATTACTTTTTACGTGTCTCCTGGAAACACAAACTTCAAGGAGCCCAAGTTAGGTGAATGAGATTATCCCCACCCATATAATTCCGCCAAGTTATTACGATAAGTTCTGCTGTCACTGACCAAAGGATAAGAGGAAACTGGAAATCATGGGATCCATTCATTCAATTGAGTGAACTTGTGATTTCATCTTTGAGTTCAATATCAATGTCCAAAGTGATCACAAACTGCTCATGCCAGTAATGAAGGGTGGACGTTCGGTAGATGGAGAATCAGGCTTACTTTGAGCATTCACAAATAATGTATTACGATGTACCTGTATTTAATGTGGTTTCTAAAAAATTAGTCCATTTTCCTCATCTTTGTATTCGCTATTTGAAAAAAGGAAAACCATCTGCTTTCAAATATGATGACATATTAGTCTTAAAAGAGTTCAAATCAAGTAACTGGCAAGTGTTTCTTTGCTTTGTGACCACATGCATTGCACAGTGTTTGTAACATGCATTGGGTCATTAAAATTTCTAAATTCTACAATTCTCCCTCAGTTTTTAATATGTCCTGGGGATGAATTTAGATATTGTAGTCATGTGTTCACCGATAAATATTGCAGTTGAAGATGATCCTCAAATGCTTGAAATGGTTCAGGCTATCAGAAGGTACATACATATATCGCCAATTATATGGATAGAAAGGAAGAGTTTTAATGAAAATCTCAAAATGAAAAAGTAGCTAGGGAAATAAATTAAGCTTATAGGGTAGGGCAGGATGATAGAAGAATACATACAGAAAATCTGCCTCTTTTTAAAGCCAAAGATGACCTCCTTGTGGAGACGGTATGGCTTTATTGGGGTGTATAATTGCAATTGATCTAAAATCCTATGAGCTAAATTCATGCAATGAAATGAATACCAATGGGGATAGAAAACTCCCTCACCAAAGAGATAGAGTAATACACTACGGTAGGTTGTCATTGGGACAATGATACAATTTCTAATATCACTGTAGGTGATTTTCTGGCACCAACCCCACCTTAGTTACTTATAACTTTCACTGTCATATGTTGCAGGTTCCCAATCCTTAAAATTGCCGTCATGGAAAAATACCTGGCACCTCAGGTTACAAAATGCCAACAGGGTACCACAAGGTCGGTGCAAGGTAAGCAAGAAGTGGGTCTTTTATGTGGAAGGCACTCGGGAATTGGGACTCTAATGATGTATGTTATTTTAGGAGTGATATCTGTTATATGGTCTTTCCCATTGCCATTCCTTGCAGCCCCAGGAAGAACCCAGAGACTAGTAAATAATAAATATGTAACATCAAAATAAATTTTTCTAATGTTCAACAAGTTCAAGCTGATAAACTAGTGTTGTGCAGTGAATGTGTCAGTTGGTACAGCAGAAGACTGGTGTTGTCATGAGGGTGTCGGGGGTGGTTAGGGTGGGGGGAATGGTGGGAGATTTAAAGGTAGGGTATCTTTCTCCGTGCATGGGTGTATCCATATCTATGTAACACAGGTCATTGGTTATTTCTGTGTTCCATGCTACTCCATTCAGAAAGTAAGTGGTTCTTGGGTGGATGAAATCTTAAAATATTAATGAAAGACCATGTCTGGAGATTGATGAAAGATTTGGAGTTTTTTGATCAAAAATATTGTACTTTTATTTTATTCGTGTACTTTAATCAAACCAACATTGTCTTAAGCTGGGTATTTGTAAAGTAACAATTAATAGTGAGTAAGATCATTAAATGTATGTAGAACATCACAAAACTAATGAATGTCAGGTTGTATCACTCATGAAAATGCACTACAACAGCTAGATTATAAAATTTTAAGAATTCAAGGAGGGACATCGCCTCTTCGGCTGACTGTGTGATGACGTTGGAGTATGCCTTGGTTGGCCCCTTGTTGTGGAATTTGGGCCCTGTTGCCCCCAGGGACATCTCCTCCTCCAGGAGTGGCAGCGGCATCACCGTGCGGGCCTGTTGCTGGTGCAATGGCGACATTTTGCTGCTCTTGACGCTGAAGCGCCAATTGGATTGCTGCAGCGGCAGCATCTGCTCTTTCTTCTCTGAGCCTACGACTATTTTCTGACTCAACCCTCGATGGTGGTTGTGTTCTCTGCGACCTGCGTGGGGGTTGATTTCTTTCAGCCATCTGAAAGGCAATGAGAAATCTTAGCCAGCTTATCCTATAGAAATCTTGATCACTCGTGGTATATTTCAACAAATGTATATACAAGTAATAAAATATTTTTTGCCCTATATGACAGGATCCAAAAATTGACCTTCAAGTTAACCCACCAAGAGCTGCTTAATTATCAGGGCAGTACATGAGAATGCCGTGAAATTATGTTAACACTGAAATTGCACCAGGGTCAATTTGTTTCCTTAACCCTTTGAGTGCCAACTGATTTTCTAGGCACTATGCCATAAGTGCCAAGGCATTTTTGCTGATTTTGCAGTAGGTTAGGAAAAAAGGATTAGGTTTCAAAAACAAGTAATTATAAATGTTCAAAAACTTTAGGAAATCTTTATCATATGTGTAATATTCTATTATATTATTTCATGAATTTCTGGCAATATGAGTTAATTTTTATAATTTAAAGAAAATAGTTAATTTTAAAATAAAATGAACATTGACAATTGTATGATTAGTTAATTATCAGCATCTTACAGTGACATTGCGTATGGAGCATGATAACGCTCCTGGCTCTTTACTGAGAATTAGGAGGAGTGCGATTGATAGTCAAAATCCACAGCCTGATTGTAAAACACTTTGCAAAATCACAAATTGTTCAATGTAAATAAAATGTTTGATGGGCTATTTAATGTAGATGATATTGAGTTCAGATACACATAGTTTCAAAATAATAGAAGAAGAAATGCAAACCTATGAGAGATATGTGCTTAAATCTCCCAAAAATATAAAAAATATGGCCATATAGGTTATTGATTATCTCAATTCATTTGACTACAAGATCAATGGAGATATTTTAGTTGCAATTGAGAAAAATTATGATACTTTTATTGGTAGATATAACCGTCTAGAAGTCTAGGCAGATAATGTATGACTAGTATAGGTAGTAATCCAATGGGATCAATTTCCTTCATGAGAATCTTAACAAGTATGTGACCTGATTGAAGGGTTTTGTGGGGCAAAAGGAAGCTGCCTGAAATCATCTTTTCCCGGAAGTCATCAATGACATAAGTATATCGTATGATGCTCAAGATGAATCAAGTATTACTAAAACTGATAAATGTGAAACATGAACGTCACCGTCGAAGGACATCTCAGCAGCTTTTATTATAGCCAGTAGTGGCAACTACCAAAATCTGTGATAAAGTTTAAATTTTGATACTCGTACCAACAAGTTACTCCAAGCAAGAAATTATGATATCTTGTCCTAGTTCAATCAAAACTTTTGTTCTAAAATCATGTAGACCCAAAACATCCAGAAATAATGGTCTTGACTGAAGTCTGCTGTGGAAATTTCCTTTCTGATGAGCATATTAATATTTCTCCCTATGATATGGATGAAGAATATAGTTGCTCTTGTTTACGTCCCAATCAGCGAGATATGTTGGAAATCATTATGAGTGGTATGAAGTGATAAAAGTAATTCACAAACTTGCAATCTAGAGAAACCAAAGCCACTAAGAAAGGATGATATTTTCTATGGTATGATTGCTCAAATTTCAAACCTATATGCTACAGATTAACCTATATATAACACCTAATCATAGAATATAATCATTCATTTAAGTTTTATTTACTCTATTATGAATTTGCATTTGCATTGAATCTGAGTTGCATTATTTGAACTGCCCTGAAGCATTGGCAGTAATGCCTGGACTGCTCCCATCCATTATACCAAATGTTTTCAGGAGATGGAGGTTTAGAGCCAGGAAAGTGAATACTTCAGTAGGTTAATAAAGGAAGATTTGAAAGACACAGAATGTTAAAATAACCTCAATGTAGAATATAGCTATTAACTTACATTGGCATGGAATAGATGATAAATGGCCAAAAAAATGGCACGAACCAGCGAGTCACCTGCCAAAGTATAAATCAATTGATGTTGCAGCAAATTTATCTATGAACTGTAGATGCTTCCTGGACAGGAGGAGAAAGGTTGTCTGAAATACAACTATTAGGCTCCAATTCCAGAAGCAGATGGAACTGTTCACTACTTGGTGTGGTAACCTCGAAGCCAATATTATAGTTAGTCTTTGTGAAACTGCCTTAGTAGATGGCTGATTCCAAGAATGTGGCCTAATTCCAGAAATTTAGAGCCTATAAATGGCATTCATGGTATTGGGTGACAAGTGATTCATGAAAAAGACAACGTCAGTGAAAGCTGAAATTGTTAAAGTTCAGGATTACTCCATGAAAGGTCTTATACCGTACATTATTCATGAAATTCAGATGTGTGATAGATCAAGTCAGAAAGAAGAGAAATTAAAAGCTCGAAAAGGGGTGGAATAAGTGCTAAATTATGACTTAACTGAAAATAGGAGGGTGGTTCTTTCTTGTGAAGTTCGTAATCAGGGGCAAAAAGTACAGCTTTCAATATTTAACTATTTGGGATTATGTGACAAAGGGATCAAGAGCTAAGGTATTCATTCAGAGAAGCTGCCTAATGACACGGCATGTGCTTCACCTGCAATTTAGAATATAGAAGAAAATGACATGCCCACAATAAATTTCAAACGGAAATATAAAAAATATACTTCTGATGGAATGGATGCTCATTCTAAAAATAGATTTCATATGTTTCAGCTGTGTCAAATGGTGAATTCAAGGAATGTCATAGGTGGTTTGGGTAAATTGAACATAGAAAAGAGCAGTGTGATGGAATAAGATTGGTCAAAATATTGCACTTACTTGAGAAGTCATATAGATATAAGGAAGAAGTACTTCTCCGAGCAACAAATGAAAAATCATATGAATGCAAATAACTTTGCAGTTGAAACTTTTTAATTCTAGGTATGTATTACTTCTATGTTGAGTGTATCAACACAGTGAATCCTTTCTAAAGCATGTAAGAAAAGAATTCTTGATATGAAACTTTTAGATTTCCCATATGATTAATGACCTTGTTTCAGACAAAAAACAATGATTGGGTCGAACTTCACTGCACAAACAGCTGCTTTGTCTGTGTTACGAACAGACACAAGCCCATAATCATTCACTCAGTAAACCACACAAGTAAAGAGGAAGTGAGAGTAATAGAGTCTATAATTCTCTGGGAATAATAGATAAATGAGGACACATCAGTGTTCAAGACTCCCTTCAATGGCTTCATTGTGAGTGTTTATTTCATTTAGAGGCAGAACACTAAACTCACTGCTGTACCTTTCCAGGAGCATGGTAATATTATCACATTTATAGGCTATTCTTATGTTTTTGGAGACCATTCTTGAAAGAGGTGTGTCAGTATTGCCCTAAAAATGTTCTATTCAAGTTTTAACACACATGGGCATTAACATGAATTTGTTGCTACATAAGAGCACCTTATTTAACTTGTATTCAGTAACAGGATGTAAAAATAGCTGCAGTAAGCACTTCTTATCCATTGTGCATAATGAGCAGGGGGGATCCTGAATATTTTATGGGGGGGCTCAAGGGTTTGACCGATAAACAATCATCTCATAAATGAGATTATAAACAACATACAACAATCATGGTGTGAAGTAATATTTTTTTTTCAATTTACAGTTATTAATATGACATTTTATGCGTGGAGCTCTTAAATAAACGAAGCAAAACGAATGTGA
The DNA here is from genome assembly GCF_921293095.1 of Ischnura elegans. Classification (NCBI taxonomy): domain Eukaryota; kingdom Metazoa; phylum Arthropoda; class Insecta; order Odonata; family Coenagrionidae; genus Ischnura; species Ischnura elegans. The sequence continues at coordinate 69,615,721 of NC_060259.1, read as the reverse complement.
TGATAACCGTATAAAAAAGTTTGCCTATTTTTCAAGCATCTAGGTGGGTCTAACCTAACCTAACCGTCTCTCCCCCACCCCCCTCCCTACATCCGCCTGTGATACAGTGTATGATGAACATCGTTTATCCCCCTTGATGTAAATTCCCTTTGGTGTGCGAGAAGGAGTGCATGAAAAGATTTGGTGGAAAATGATGTCTGAAAGAGGCGGCCTCTTATTTTTCTCAAACTTATGCAGTAGTTAGCGATGATCACTCAATTAAAAAAATGAAAAGGTATAATTTTTTGCTCTTTGATGCGGATGGAAAAGTATTCTTTTTTAGATCAAGCTACTGCAGAAATTTGAGGAAAATAAAAGGACGCCTCTTTCAGGTATCAATTAAATAGTTGCAAATTTTGATTGGTTAAATAAGTCCTACTTGCTTATTATGTTTTTCAAAGCCTTTAAACTGTGCAAAAATAGTATAAATTAAGTAACTTCTTTAAAATAAACAACAAATATACTGCTCTATGTTCTTTGTTCCACAGTTATTAGTATTTACGTTATAATTCAGTTTTTCCTCCGTGGCTTGACGTACCTATGTTCAAAGGTTCATAACTTTCGTTCTGAGCTTAGTACAATTCACCATTAGCATGCTTATTTCGCATAATAAGACTAACGAAAATCGGTAATGGTTACTAGACACCCCCTTGCATGGTTTTATTTAAAACGTAAATGTAATATAATAGGGTTGAACATGTAAGTAAGTTTTTCCGCATTTGCTGGTACACATTCACAAGTACTTTCACTCTAGCTCTGGGGTTTAGAGCCAAAAGAATCAAAAAATATTTAATTACAACGATACATTGTTAAATTTATGACGTAAACTCATGATCGTCAAGGCTTAATGTTACAATTCATCAGATTCCTGCTGAAGCTTAACTCCAAATATATGTCATGATTTGAATGATATTATGTTTTACGAGCGCATTGAATGAAATAAAATCGCTTACATTGAAAAAATCTCCACATAGAGTGAAGGAAAAAAATGATATGCGATGTATCGTAAATTCTCTACCGATTATGTTGAGACAACCTGGATCGTATTACCGGAGTAGGAACTAGGAGTTGCAGCGGTCGCACACACAGTGGGACGGTCAACTCCTTTGCCTCAGTCAAGGGCGTACTCGGGATCATAACGGGGGGGGGGGGGGCAAGCCCAGTGGTGACATTTTAGCATGGAAAAGGTGAATGAAACCAACATTTTAAGAAAATTATAACAGCGCTTTATTAGTTAATGAGATTTTTTCCTTAAAAAATAGTTCTATTTATGTTACGTATCTTAAAATAATACATATTATTTTTTGTGGGTTAAAAGAAAATTTGTTGAATGCTTTAGTTTCATTTCAGTAGGTACTGATTTTGCTTAAAGACTTTTTCATTTTTGCTTCTTGAGGGGGAAGCTACCCCCCTCTGCCCCTCGCTGGGTAGGCCCATGCCTGAGTCGTTTTATCCTGCGACGTTGTATGATGGTTTACAAAGGCATCACCAGGATTAAATCCCGTGACCTTTTGGCTCCTAGCGCAAATGTCAACCCTTTGTGACACCTCTGGTCCTCAATAGAACACTTTTGAGTGGGTAATCATCAGTCCCAGCCTTTCCTACAGAAATCAACGTTAACAAATCTACCGCAACTATAATTGTAGAATAACAAAAATATAGCGGTTTACAGGGGTGCCGACCTAGAAAAATTATTGGGGGGGCCCAAACTAGGGATCTTGCTCCGGGAATTTTTTTAAGTATTGAGTTTTAAGTTTTTTTTAAGCATTTTAGAAGAGTCATATGATCGACATTAGAACCCTGATAAATTTAATCTTGATATCTGGACACTCCGGGGAAAATCGAAAAGCCTGGCAATTTTTTTCTCACACTCATAACGAATTTTTGAGGGGGCTCGGGCCCACTCAGGCCCCATGGAGTCGGCGCCAATGACGGTGTACATAGATGTAAACGAATATAAAAAGCATGGCCTTCCAAAGTCGATGTTAGCTTGACTTCAGGTTGAAGGCAATGCCACCCTCCTCTATTGCAACTATACGTTTACCAAATGGCGACGTAGCCGTTATTGCTGCGCAAGACAACGTGCCCGTCCACAAAGTTATGCTCGAATAACTGCGGCTAATTTAGCGTGAGTATTGGTTTGCAGTAGGTTAACATATACATTTAAATTATTATTATTAGTCGTTATTTCTTTAATTTACCCACCTTATGTCTGAAAAGCAGCTGATTTCGTACCGAAGGACAGGTAGGTGTTGGCTCTTGTCAGTCGATGTATGAATGTGGTTATTGCGTCATGCGGTGACGAGATGCATAAATAATGTTATTCTTTCCGTGAGTGTTTTTGAAGTAATGGAATATATTTCCTTTCCTATAAATTAAATTCATACATATTTTTAGGGAGTTTTTCCGGGGTAGAATATTTTTCTGCGTCAAGGGTACATTATTTAGTACTATTTTGTCTTCGCGGGACAAGTTCGCGCCAAAATATATTGTAGGCTAACATCTTTTGGCGTGAACTTGTACCGTGTGAAAAAAGTTCCAAAAAAATAATTTCGATGCAGAAAAATATTTTACTTCCGAAAACCTGGCAGAAAAAATGTGTAAAGAATATTTAACGAACAAGGCGGGAAAAGTTCGCGCCAAAATATGTAAACCCTACCAGATATTTTAGCGCGAATTTGTTCCGCGCTGACAAAATAGTGCCAAATAATAAACTCTTGATGTAAAAAATATTTGACATTAGAATAACTGGCTGAAAAGATATTGAATTATATTCAACAAATAGGAAATATCTTCCATTCACGGGAAGAATATCAGTATTTACACATTCCTGAGACCACGTGAGGAAAGAAGAATATCCATACATCGGCGAACCAGTGCCAAGAAAGTATCAGTGCCGTCTTTGGTCGTCGACTTAACCACCAGGCCAAACAAATATATCTCCTGAATCTACGAAAAGGCAAAGAAGGTGAGTAAATTAAATAAATTTCAACTTTTAAGATTATTTGTAAGGTATATGCCTACCTACTAAAAGCTAATAGGCACGCTAAATTTCCCACATTTATCTTAAGAAAACGTTGTGGACGGGGACGTTTGTCTTGCGAAGCAAAAGCGGCAAAGTTGCCGTTTTGTTAACTTATAGTTAAAATTGGGAATTCATTTTTGATACACAGTGCTGAAGATGTGTACTATTTGAAGACATTAGCTAAAGGTGTATATTCTTAAGCCTAATCGTAAAAGATTTCTCGTTGGCGTGGCTAGTGTCTCCACGCCGCAGTCGTGAAATCGGCGTTCATTCAGAATTTTCAAAACACCAAACTGTTTTCTTGTAATTTATAATTGAATACCTATGCTTAAAGCTTTATTATTAAAGGATATCTATTTTACTCTATTCGAATAATATTACTTATAGACGAGTGTAAAAATTTATAAAATATCCCTCCGAAAGCCGTCAAAGTTCACCATTTTGAACCATTTATCTTAAAATTCCGCAATTTATTGATCTCGCACCTAACACTTATGTTGGTGGGTATTCCATACCCCCACACACTACGTTATTAGTTGTACCTAACCCCCCCCCCCAGCCTTAATTCCTTGCTGCTCCTGTAAAGAAGGGGCTGAATAAAAACGTGGTAATATCAGCTCTTGAAAATAGTGGACTAAAGTAGCATGCAATTTCTGGCTTTTAGGTTATGCTAAAGTAAGCCTGCATTTGCCATCGCACTTAGTAGGAGACTGTGCTGTAATCTACATTATGGGTTTATCTAGGAGCATGCGAATTTTGCGCTTATTAAAAGTAAGCTCAATTAATTTCGACAACATTAATCACGTGATCTGAAATTTACTCCAGGGAGTGCTTGAGGAGAATGTTGGTTGCATGTGCATACGGATTCCAACTCTCACGCATCGGAAAACCATAAATTTCAATAGTTCAGCTAGATATTTCTTACTCACACTGCTGTAAGCTAAATTCACCGTTTGCAATCGGCAGAAATCATGAAATGTGACCGTAATCGAAAGATGGACTATCATGGGATACATGCCCCTGGACTGGAAGTCTCATCAGCAGATGTATCATGGATAGTCATTGCGAGGCGAAAGATTTCAGGGGGGATGAAGCACCCGAACCCTCTGGTCATGTGCCTGAACTACCTTAGAATGGCAAGATAATAATAAGCATGCCTTGGGATTCACTTTTTCAAACACAACATTGACAGGGAAAAATATCTTACCTACCCAGTGGCGTAACCAGGAACATCCCTCGGGTGGGATGGAATGGCGACCCCTCTCCCCCAGGCGAAATCTGGTAAATATTTTGAAAGAGGACATGCTTAAAAATACATTTTATATAATTTTTGCACTAAAAATTTAGCTTCCAGTAGATGTCGCTTAACCCACACGTTGCATTTCATACTGTGGGTTATCTTATATTACATTGAATTTTTTCTTTGAACAGATGGGAGGAAAACGGAAAAGGATGGAGATGGAGGAGTCTGAGGGACCAACCGAAACAAACACCCAGGTTGCTGAAAGGTGCCGCGTAGTCGTGATCACCCTCTTATCACAGGATGGCCATGTTCGACGAATTGATATACGGCCCATACGGAATATATCTCAGGCCCGTTAAGTATGGACAATTGTACTAATTTTTACAACTTTAAAATATTATTTCTGCTCCTTATATTTTTTGTATTTAATTGAAACAGCTATAAATTGTTAGATTAAATATTGATCCAATCAACTAAATTAGATGAAACTTAAACATTTATCTGAGCTCTTGTGGGGGGGGGGGGGGGAGGATTTATCCCCCAAACCCTTCCCCCTCTGGCTTAGCCTCTGGGTACCATGACTTTGACTTACATTGCTTCTCTGAGACAATTACTTTGATTTTGCCTCGAAATAAATCGCCATTGTATTGCACTAGAACCCACTGACCTATAAATTCTGTCTTCACTTCAACAAATATGTCTAAATTCAAGTTGATTTCTTTAGTATGTTTCTGTCCTGAAAAACTTTGATTCGTGTTGCATATCATGAAAATGCTAAGGATATCTGGTGCTGCATGAATTTTGTCCCACGGCTTTAATTTGATGATGATATTATTTATATAATCTTCTCCAGCACTATATAACTTGAACAAACAAATATTGAACAACAATACAATACAACTTTTCTTTGAACAAACTTCTAAAGGGACTACTGTAAAATCCTTGGCAGATATCATTTTGATCCTCACTAGTTTCTCGACATTCAGTCAGTTTTCCAGAATTCATTAAATGGAACTGATATGAGCTGGGTTTTTCAGCTTAAGGTTTCCTGCTTTTCATTGTCGTTTTGTCCCTTTCATACTTTTTAATGACTTTGAACCTAGATTACTTACATATTTCAACATATTTGTCTAAAATTCTTAGTAAATACTCATAATATCCCCTTATGAGAAGACAAATAAAAATTCTCAAACACAAATAATCATGTATAATTGTAAGTTTCTGACTGCTCAATGGAAACAAGTCAGTCATTACAGAGGGTGCCCCCGAAATTGAAAGCTGCATTCAGAATCAATTGCTGTCATCAGTGAAAGTTTTGGTTAATAGTTTTAAATATATAAAACTCATTATTTTGCAAAATGTAAGGAACTTGAAAATTTTGTTGGTTTTTAAAATTTAAATTTCACTTATTTTTGATAATATTACTTTTTTGCAGATGCAGGAAAAGGGGAGAAAAGACAGAAGTAAAAATGAAGAGTATAAAAATGTAAATTGGGTCTACCCGACAGCTAGGAATAATAAATAATCAAAGATTTGATTCCTTTATTGGCGTTTCATGTATTCTTCCTAGATCCTGACCCTGAGATTAAAATTTGGTAATATGTGAATGAAACACCCTTGGTTGGGGGATAAAAAAAAGTCTTAAGTTATCTTTTTTTAGTTCTGTTTTTACTTAATATAAATTACAATGTCATGTAAATATCCTTTAGCTGCTGGGAATTGGATTGGACTGTCGAGTAGTCATTTAGTAGAAACATTATAAATACCTTCTGAAGCAGTTATCACTTTTTAAGATAATTTATTTTCCTGGATCGCATAAAGACCTTAATTTGGGATAATTTCTTTTTTCCCTTGCTGAATATCCAATGTTTTCCATCCAATGAAGACGCGGAGTAGAGTTTGACTTGCTCGTGTTCATTATCCGGTCCATTCCTGCTATTATCTTTGGAATGTTTCCTGTCAGATGTCACATGTATTTTTTTAAATCGCACCAGGCATCGCAGAGTATTTTTCCTTCAGTCTCTCTTTTGAGGCTTTTACGTATGTGATTGATGCTTTGCTGAAATGTGCATTGAATGTGTATAGGTGGAGCAGATTGGTTAGAAAGGATATAAAAGTAAATGCGTTGAATTGAATGAATAAAAGATTTGCAGGAAAAGATTCAGGCACAAGAAAAGAGAAGACATGTATATGATAGCAGGGTAAAGCATATGTATGTGCTTTAGAGAAAAGAGAGGAATGACGCTGGGTTTGTAAAAGAAAGCGGTCATCAAAGATCGGATTTGATCTATAAAACATTCCAGTCAAATGGTCCTAGCTAATGGCTACTGTTCATATGGGTAAGGTATTCTCTCATGAGAATTATCAAAGTGTAGCTAGGCAAAATATTAGGTATATTTCAATAAACATGGAAATAATACTATAAATAAAATTAGTCCTCTCTTATTTACTCAATCATAGTATCAATTTCCACCAAGTTACTTTCCAAAACAATGTGATGCTTTAATTTCGGTAATATTTGAAGTACTATTGATACATATTATAGTTAATACTTCTGATTCTCATTTAAGGCAAGGTCATAGAACCTAAAGGACATTTCAAGCTTAGTTCAGATACAACTGTTGTAATCAGAGTCTTATTTAAAAATGCATTTCTCATTCAGAAATGAGTGTTCGTGGATCATATGCGTAGCAGTGGGGAGTGGTGACAGGGGTAAGGACTCCCCAAAAAGGCCAAATCCACATGAAAATGTCGCCCGCTTGGTACCTTGAGCCTTGGTACAATTCTTTAGTACGTAATTCATGAACGTAGATAGTGTAGTAGTGTGCGCGATGGTCCGGAAAGCCTGAGGACCTTAGTTCCATACCCGGTCTAGTGGATTACTTTCTCATGGCTATAATGTGATTTTCACGGCCGTTAACGTGGCAGAATGGAAATTATACACATCCTGGTGGAATGTTTGTCCTAACGATTAGATAAGTTGCAACCTAAGGATGACTTTGCTCTGTGGGGGGATCCCAGGCAAGGGTAGATCATAGATTTTTTCTGGGGCCTAAGAGTGTGAGTGACAGGCCAAAGATTATCTCATATTTGAAATTAATAACAACATATAAAAATTACTATACAAAGTATTATCATTATTTTTAATATGATAAATGCAAATTAATAACATATATGTATAGTGGCAATAATATTTTTCGAGCCCTTTTCCCACTTGGGTGATAATTTTTTTCGAGAGCTGATTAGCAAAAGGCCAACTCTGTCTTCTTGACTGGGGCTAAGGCTAAAAATATCAAGGTTCTGTAATGCAAAAAAAAACGAACCAAGTCATAGCCATGTTAAAAATCTTGTCTATTTTTTCAGCGTCTACGGGGGTCGGGCGTGAACATGCCCCCCTAAATCCACCATAATAACCCAGGTGACGAATCCCCCAATATACATCTTGTTTATGTGGTTCTTTCCATTTCACATTAAAAAAGAGGATAATTATAACTTAACGAGTTTTCAATTCTCTTGGTAAATATCAATATTATACCTCCCTTTTGTGATATTATGTGAATAATAGTCATCATCATATTCATGAAATGAAAATTTTCACTGTACAACACTACCGCATCGTCATAAGGTGGGTGCCACTGATCCGTTAATTCTTATATTAAAGTAGGCCATGGGTCGTGGTATATTCGAACAAGCGGACAGCTAACAAAAGGAAGAGTCAAAAAGACATGAAAAGATGAGAAATTGTATCATCATCAGAGCTACCTCTCATGCCCTGAAATTTACAAAGCTGAGTATTTTAACAATTTAGCAGCTAATGCCATTCTTTTTTGCAGAGGTGCTGAAAAGAGAAAAAAACTGCACCCCAAATGATAAGCAAATGATTTGGACTTCTTAGGGCCCAGGCAGGTGTCAAAAAAATTAATGCTAAATTACGGTAAATATGTGCATAAATATGGATAATTTGTTATAGACCTCTGAATTTACTTTGTATAAAAATGTGCGGAGTCATCATCCTGTTTGCAGTTAGCAATCGTGACAAGAGCAAACAGTGGGCTTGTTGATTTATGCATGGATGTATTATTTTTGCTGCTTTTCTGGTTAGTTCTGAGCATGGAGTGCCAAAGACGTCAGAAAATTATCCCATGTGTTGTGATATTATTGTGTACATTGCCAAACTACGACACAGCTCATCAAAAGTGGGGAGGAAGCATTTCATTCATTGCCTGCCTTCTAGATGGAGACCACAGCCACAACCACAAGGGTCTATACTCCCCTCAAATAAGAAAATTCATTTAGGAATGTGTTTAGAAAAGCATGCGGTTTTGATGAACTGGTCACTATTATCGTTCTACAAAGTGAACTGAACAGGAAACAAATGGGGGCATCTTCCATTTCTTCTTTCCAAAATACTGTTGCAGAGATTAGCATGTTTGGTGATGAATTTTGTGATGAGTTATCATGTGGTTCCGAGTTTTAGGGACTATTGGTCCTCTGATCCTGACATGCAAGTGCCGTATATTGTCAATAATTCACAATATAATGTCTGGAAGGAGTTTTGAGATCATTAGGAACACTTTGTGATTCAAATATGATAAAGAAATATTTGTAGGGCTGGAGTTTTGCAGAAGGCTTGTACCATGGAGGATAGTGGGACCAGTGGCATCCAGTCAGTTTAGCATATGTAAATTTTCTCCAGGGTCAGTGTCTAGTAAATTTATCTACACCAAGAGGTAACACACGGCATACAAAACGTAAAGGCAGTTTCCCTTCTGCCAGGGAACATGGTACCGAGAGCAGGTTATAATACTGCATGCAAGCGTCAGCTGGAATACTGGAAACCAGTGGCGCAGCGAGGGGGGGTTTTGGGGGATAAAACCCCCCCCAGAGCTTAGAGAAATTTTTGAGTTTAATCCATTTTACTTACATTGGATCAGTATTACTTATAGAATAGTGTTATGATTAATCAAATATCCCTCAGAAAGCCTTAAAACTCGCCATTTTGAACCAGTAATCTTAAAATTTTCTGGAGGAGGGCCCCCGTAACTCATGCTTACCCTGGTAGGTATGCAATACCCAGATCCCCAAAGTATTAGTTGTGCCTAAAGCCCCCCCTACCCTTTATTCTTGGCTGCGCCACTGCTGGAAACAATACCTCTAAATTGGGACACAGCAAGCAACATATTACCTCCAGCCTTCCATTTCCAGAACAGTCACAAAGCAAAAATTTAAATCCATCTCAATGTGGGGTAGCTATTGCATTCAACCTCAGTTACTGTTTACGTGGTACTAATATCGTTAGCCATTCAATTACCAATCAATTTAAGTGAAATAATACCAATTCTCGCTCCCTTATGGTCCATAGGGACATATGTGTCCCATGGCATATAAACACTAATTTTGTCAAAACTAAAGCACAGCTGCAAATTATTTTGTACTAACTCCATAGGCTAGATGCACATAAAGTCTAAACTGAAAGTTCTGTTATAGTTGACCTTGTCATTGATTTGTTATAAAATATTAAATTCCCGCTTCGTAAACAGCATTTCAAGTAAAAGTTGTTAGCAATGAGGAAACAACAATATGTAAAGGATATCATAAACAGAATTTAAAACTAGAAACCAATAGCCTATCCTTCAGTAGAACCTATTGTTATAATCATTGACCCTCACATTTTATTTTGAAAGAATTCAGAATATTTGGGACATGTATGTCCCTTGGCCGTTAAAAGGGTTGATCCTTATCGCCTTCTTAGACGTGGAAACCTGTACCACCACAGTATTTATCTGTTAAGTATTTCCCGAATTCAAATGCATACTGCAAAAGGAGGAACTATAAATGCAATCGAGGTCATATCATAGGAATAAACACAGGACCTTTGATAAAAAAAGAATGGCTGCAAAATTTAACCTGTACGCGGTCAACTCATATTTAATGAGTATGTGGTTCTTAATAATGATGGAACTTAAGTTTACTGAGATATAAAAAGCTAAAGAAATAGATTCATTTCAGTTGTAGGAACTAGCAATAGGGGCTGTATGCAAAAATATCAGAATTACAAACATGGTTGTAATATATAAAAACAGACACAGAAGGATAAATCAAGGTCATTCACTAAAAAAAAATAAAAATAAATCATGCAATCATAAGGCTAGGAAAATATGGGCGCTATCGTATTAATAACATTTACTCTGAGTGATACACCTGAACACAGAAAGAATGCTGCATACTGACCACATTTCGTTTATGAGGAAAATCTGGGTTATTGGTATTTTTCACTGAAATGTAAACTCATACATGCTATTCACCTCAGTTACCTGATTGTCAGATATTTATTTGGTGAACAACAGGGGGACAACAATAATTCCATCCCTTGGATCACAGTCAACCAGCCCTTTTAAGATGCTGGCAGATTTGTTAGTAGAAAATAATTGCCGCTGCAACAATAACGATGACAGTATTCCTATCTTCACCTCCGTAGTATCAAGAATAATTACAGTGGTCAGGATTATTTTTTAATTCAGGAGGAGTGAATCTTGATACGTATAACATCCCTATGTGGGAAAATGTTTAGGCATCCCTGGCAAAAGTATACCATTAGTAACCAGTAGTTGAACGCTAACTTCAGTGTTTCCAATGTAACCCCAAACCAAATTCATAAAGCTTATATTTGTTAACCCCTGTCTGAGTTTGATCAGAAACAGCTGGAGTTCATCATTAGCATGCATGACTTTTGAAATTCCACCTAAGGATACGGTGGAAAATATGCCGCTGCAGATTCAAACTCTGTATAGTACACCAGTTACCCTTTTTTTGAGTCAACAAGAGGATACACATGGGATAGCTGAATGGTAATGCTGGAGTAGGGATAATGCTTAGAAAGAGTACTAGAATGTGTGTTAAAAAGCTACCTGTAGTTTAATGAAAGGATTATAATGATGAAGATAGAAACTATACCCGTAGCTACTGCTGCGGTGCAGGTTCAATTGCCTGTATCAGAATATGAAGATGAAGAAGTACATAGAAGGTTTCCACCAAGATATGTGTAACCGAAGTAGGAGGGCTGACGGAGACCTAAGTGAGCGACCAATTATTAGTTTGTTAAGCACTTCTCCGATGGCACTGTGAGGGCTTATCCTATTAATTAATTAAACAGGTATTGAGACAAAACCATGTGTAATAGAACCCCTGAATGTAATGAGGTCATCATTTCATTTTTAATCACTTCACTAGATTTTCTGCTGCCCCACTTGTTGGTTGGTGGGTGGATGGGAGGATACATTTTATGAAAAATTCCATTTGGTTTACATAACTGCTGTTGAAGTGGTGTAGGTGAACCAAATGGTGAACCATATCTCTGACAATCTGTCCCGGCCGCCCTTGTGTTGAAAACAAAAGTTGTAAATAATTTACAATTTCCCAGCTCCCTTATTCTTTAACTGGGCCACCACCAGCCATTTGGTCACACTATGAAACACTATCAAGAAAATATTATTAAAAAATGGACTCACTGAGTCCATGTGCTCTTTCAAGCCTATCCCTACAACGAAGGGGGCCTTCTATTGTTAAAAGTCTATTGCGTCCTTGTTAAAAGTCTATTCATAACTCTAAACATTTCACAAATAACTACAGAGCCATATCCAACTTTGGCCACCAAACATAAGACCCAGCCAAGGATTTCATTTTGACAAATTCCTCTGGTGGCCTGCATGTAATTCCCTCAAAACCAAGGATCTCAATGGGATGATCACCCTATTACCCCACAGTATTCGCCCTCGCTCCGCTGTCATTCAAATACTTCACTTCGTATTTGGTGGGCCATCCAAACATTTAGGTTAGGATCATAAAGTAGAAGGATTTAATTGCAGCAGCACAGACCATCTTTGGTTGTTGATCACACATGGAATGTTGGTAGCTTCACCTTGGCAATGGGCTGTGCCATGCCGAACTACTGGTGAGGGAGTTTCTGGCCAAGTACAGAGTTACAATGCCACCTCACCAGACTTTTTACAGTCCAGATCTGGCACCACCAGACTTCTTTCTTTTTCCTCGGATCAAGTGAGACCTTAAGGGAAACTAATGCAGCACCCTAAAAGATGACCAAGGGGCCGTGACTGGCTCTCGGAAGGAGATCCATGAAAGAAAACTCCAGAAGGCATGCTTACAATGGAAAGTGCGTTATACAGGTTATCTCAAAGCAAAAGGGGGCTATTTCAAGGTATACTAAGGATTTGTTCCAATTAGTTCAGTATTAATTCAGTCCTACTACTTTTTGGTTCTACCCTTTACAAAAATCTAGTACCCTACTAAGCGACTTGTTCCTTTGTGCCTTTGGTGAATAGGTTCTGCATACGATATAGCCTCAATTTAGGAATTAGTGAGATGAAGTCTTTCTTGATCTATTTGGCAGCCCGGAAACTCCACATATTCTAGCCTAAACTTGCATTTCCCTTTGTTAACTTTGAACCCCAAGTCAGTTACCTAACTTATTCATCACCCTTTCTAAGCTCATCAAGTGTTCCTTGTCACTGCTTCCAGTTACAACAATATCATCCTGTAAGCAAACAACTCCTTTCAGACCCTGCATGGCTTGATCAATGATTCTATGAAGAAAGGCTGGGGCTAATGCAACTCCAAATGGTTATCTAGCATAATGGAACAAATGAGTGTTCATGGTATGAAGATCCGGGGATTTGCCATGTAACACTAACTGCTGAAAAACCTAAGGAAAATGAATTTTAGAGGATTTCTCTCTGCAATTCACATATATAATGGGCAGACCACTGTTTCTCTTGATTAAATGAGGTAAATTGTATGACCCAACCCTGAAACTGAGCATGCACCCACATGATACCCAGCAGCGTAAATCAAGCATTCAAATAGGTTCTCAGTTTCACATTAGTGCTTTTGAATGGGGGATTCAAGAATATTCCTTTTTAGCAGTCCTCTGATACCACTGCAATTATAGACCTCTATCTACCTCCATATGAAGTCCCATCTCATTAACCCTTTCATGCTGAATGCTGGGTGGAACCGAGAAGCAATTTCATAGACAGAAAGCTAACGTCGGATATAGCTGGCATGGATCAACGCAAACGACTGGGCATTGGCTTTAACTGGTGCTAGGAAAGGGGAATTCTCAGATGCATTCAGGTCCTGCCTGAGACACAGCTTAGCGGGATCTTAGGGCCACTCCTCGGTAATTTAGCTTGACCCTCTCACTCATTTATGATCCCCCTTACTGCCGGAATCCATTGTGAAGTGGTTATATAATTTTTAAACAAAATTTTAGTATTACTCATAACAAACTTCTGGATTTAGTCTAAGTATCTTGTGTTCACAAACTCTTTTATTACCAATGCTGGAAATCTATTTAAATATCCGCAATACTAAAAAATGATAGTTATTCTGATAGAGGAGTAAATTACTGAAAATCAAAGCACTATTTGGTTTAAAAAACTGGTAACACAAATATGTCAGAGACTTTTGTACCTAATGCAATAGAATTAGTGAGGCACTATGGCACTCAAAAATTAAACCAACAAGATAAGGGTGATAGGTTCCATTGGAATTCAGTACAAAATAAATGTGTCTAACCACTGTGGAATCATTTGACTTTTGACTTTCGGAATACATATATGCGAACTGACTTAACATTTATTGCCACCAAGATATTGAACAACTTCTACAATATTCCGACTAATATGATGAAGTTGATGCAGTGGTGGATACAGATGATTGGCACAGGGGGTGCTTGCCCCCCCTTGCGGGGCCGCCCCCTTTGCTGAACATTGTAGAACCACAATTTCAACTTTTTATATTGTAAGATATTGTCTTATATACGTGTGATATGAGTTTCAATAAAACTTTCTTCAACTTCAAAACATGGTTCGATTAATTTTTTATTACGATAAAAGCAAAGGTAGCTCAAGATATCCTTTGTGCCACCCCCTTGAGTTTCATCTGTGTCTGCTCCTGAGTTGATGTTTCTGTGTGAGGGGTTCAGGAATTTGGAGAAGGTGTTTAGTTGTCTTTTAGTTCATCCCCAGGATTATAGGATGTCGTCTACATATCTATACCAGTATATTTTGTTATTTGTCGTGGTTTGGTTTGAGCTATAGATTTTGTTCTTCTAGTTAACCATGAAAATAGCTCAGCTAAAAGAAGAGAAAAAAGGGGAACTCATAGCAAGCCCTTCCCGTAGTTTAAAAAACTGGTTATTTGACCTGAAATAATTATGCTCTACGCAAAGATTCATGGGCACATAAATGTGTTGAATTTGTTCATTCGGTGTAGCAGTGTTGAGTAGAATTTCTTTTGCCATTTGTTTCACGTGCTGGGATGGAAGTGAAAAGATTTGTGACATCAAAAAATACTAGTTTGGCAGTAATAAGTATTACTTAATTTTTAAGCTCATTCGTTAATGTGATCGAATTGTCTATTGAATATTTAGCTTTAAAATTAGTGATTTCTCTGAAGATATGGTTCAGCTTAAAGGCAAGCTTATGAGAGGGTGAGTTTCGGTTTGATACAACAGGTTAATCAGAACATTGGGTTTGTTGCAGTTTAGGAAGTGCACACAGTTTTGGGGCCTCCGGGATCATGACTCTGATTTGTTTGTTGATTTTAAAGAGTGAGGTGCTAGATTTTATCACACTCTTTACTCGGGTGTTAAATGCAGGTGTGGGTTTTTTCGGGAGAATTTCGCACTTGTTTTGGGTTAGGAAGTCTTGACACTTACCTACTGATGTAGTCTTCCCGATTCAAGATCACTATCCCATTGCCCCTGTTGCTCTCGCAGATGGCCAGGTTGTTCTGCTTTATTGCACCCCTAGGGTCCCCCACAGCATTGAGTCAGGTTATTTGTATGTCTCTTTTTTATATCTCACAGCTTTGTTTTGAGAAATTTGCAATAAAAATATTTGTCAATGGTATTCATTTTTATTATTACTCTTCAATGACCAAAATTTCAGGTTTAAAAGACTCAAAAGCAATTTTCAATCATCACATACCTTATGAAAAGCTACCAGATAGCCTAAACATAGTTGAATATGGAAGAAATGCTATTTTTCCCTTGATAATACCATATAAAAATTTCGACTTGTCCCTGTATACTATGGTTCCCGCATAACTTTCACCTATTTTTCAATTTAACTGCCCTCCTAAACAATGTTCTGGACTAAATAATCCTAAATAAGTTTCATTGTGTCTATACAATAACCAATTCGCAAAAAGTTTCACTCATTTAGCAATACTTAGGACTACAGCGATTTTTGGCCAGCTTTTTTCGATTTCAGCCCACTGTGCGCCGTGTATTGCGGGTAATGGGTCGCGACAACCGCCCGACATCATTTTGCTTTACCACGAAAAAGTCGGAGGGGAGCTAGTTGGAGCAAGATTTTTCTTTTCCGTCTAATAATATAGACTTCAGTCTAACTCTTGCTGTAAATATCATAGGAGCGGCAAGCGGCGGTAACTATTTTTATCCTAGCATTAGGTAAAAAATTAACGAAAAACAGTGATATATTTAACAATTCATAAAGTTTATAAATAACAATGAACTAAAACAAAAGTTCACTCTTAATTAAGTAAAAGAGTGGTACTATCAATAAATATCCTCAAAAATTCCGAATTATTAACTGTATTTCATTTCATGGGTAACAAACATTGAAATTTTACGTATAAATCGCGCACTCTTGATTTCGTAGATTTTTATTGATTTTTGGCGAGCTATAAAAATTAAACAAAAAATTTTGACAGAAAATTAAATTTAGTTTTACATGCCCTGGACTTTCTAAAATGATAATAGAGTACTCCCGGTTCGAAATGAAAAAGTCGAGATTTTCAATTTTGGCCAGCTATTTTCGATTTCAGCCCACTGTGCGACCGGGCTAGCGAGACAGGAGTCAAACTACAGGCTCAAATGCCCCAGCGGATAGAATGGATTGGGGAAACTCATGTTCACGCACAGGTGTACCCGTCGGAATGTTTTCTTGCGGACTCCGTGCGGACTCCGATATTAACACCGAATTTTTTTAGCGACTAATCAATGAGTGGAAATAATCAGGGGAAGTGACAGAGGTTATATTTTATCCTTGCGACTGTCAAATCTCCGTTGAAGAAATGGATGATATCCAATCGGTCATAAATTTATAATTATTTATTTTTGTCCGATCTACCTCGAAGCTTATATGAAAGGTGTAGTAAAAAAACTCAGGTTACTTGAACCACAGTATTTTTAACAATCGAAAATTCTAAGCTTTAATTATTTGCTTTATTTACAGTATAATCAGCATACAAAGGTTGCAAAAAAATAAATTAAATAAAGGTGTTAGAAGATGAAGGAAAGAAGAAGGTGAAGAGAAGAAAGGGAGCCTTATGCTTTTTGAAAGGGTTATTCGAAAGTTATTTTGGCGGTGATTATCTATATTTCAGGGTTGTTTTAAGGAATAAATATATGAAATAGACGATAGACACATTATACCTAATTACATTTTTAAGCTGTAAAATTTTTATTTACGAAATTGCTAACTTTTACCTAAATTTCAAGAGCCAGAATAGCGTCAAAATCCATTTCTCGGCATGCGACTTCCCAAAATATCCCGGGGGAGGACCCCCGAATCCCCCAGGAAGGAGAGCCCCAGCCGAGGTCACGCAATCACCCCAGGCCGCCCCTTCGTCCGATTATTTAGGGTGAAAGATTTGATGTGCCATTTTACTTCCACTTATTCCTTAGAGATATTTGTAGTTCGCACTCCCAATGGAAGGAAAGCATTAGTGCTTTTAATCACATAACTTCCCACAATGGTGAATAAAGATATTTTCCTGGAGACGTCGTTGGATGATCTTAGACGTATTTTTCGTGCTGATTCGGAATTTGGGCTTAGATTCTTTCCATCACGTCTGCTTTCCTTAGGACAGCTTAATGTATGTTTTTTCTTCTACGAAAGTAGTAATTTATTTCATTTATCTATCATAATAACATGAACAGGTAAAAATAAATATTCCTGTCATAACATGTTTACCTACGATGGCATGCCTTCCTATCCCGACAAAACATATTTTAACTTGCAATAAACTATCGCTTTGGTCGATGCAACGTATAATCAGCTGCCGCTCCAAATAAGTATGTGACTGTCGGCGTGTGAAGATGTGTGTTTTTCATCTGAAGACGGTTTGAGAATTTTTTTGCTCGCAGGAAATATCAGCGTATTACATTGTAATCGTTGTGAAGTGTCTTAGTTTTCATCATGCCTAGACAGTGCGTGAACTACCACGATGACTTTTGTTACGTGTGCGGTGAAATTGCTTTCAAGACTCAAAGGCGGAACATGGCTTAAATACGGAGACAGTGTTTAAGACTTTATTTTGAATATCCTTTTGGTGACCTGGATAAAGGATCGGAGCCTTATGTGATATGTAGCAGGTGTGTAAAACTTCTCACTGGTTGGACGGATGGCAAACATCATGTGAATTTTGCCGTCCTCGTGATTCAGCGGGAAGCTAAGGATCATATTTCTGACTACTATTTTTGTTGAACAGGAATTAAAGGATTTACGCCGAAGTCAAAACACACAGTAAAACATCCAAACAACTTGAAAAATTTACCAGTGCCGGAACCGCACAAAATGTTAATCTCAGCGAATATTCAGAAAGTATGTGAGAATGAAGGATTCGAAAACTCAAAAGACCCAATTTTCGGACCAAGCATATCTGTTAGATCTCATTTTATGACGAAATAGGATTAAAATTTGTCTCGAAATCAGAGTGAAATCTTAGGATCACAATTGAAGGGCATGTATTTGCGGGATCCAAATACAAAAAACGTCAATTTTTTCAATGATGTTCTCTCTGTTATGGATGCTCTTAGTTTTGAATTCAACATAGATGATTAGGGAGTGTTCATTGATTCCTCTAACGTAAGTTTAAAGGCTGTTTTCTAACATAATGGAATTTAACTCCCCTTGAAAGCATTAGCTCCTGGAACTTACATGAAAGAATCTTACCAGAATATGGAGTAAATTTTTCACTACACAAAATTTGTGGCAACTTAAAAGTAGCTGCAATTTTACTAGGATTACAGCTTGACGACACGAAACATTGTTGCTTCTTCTGCGATTGAGATAGCAGAGACAGATGAAAATATATTAATTTAAAAAAGATTGGCTATAACGTAAAGAACTCGTTCCTGGATCCAAAAATGTCCTTTTTCGACTTTTTTACGATCCTAAAAATAATAATTTTGCACCTCAAAGTTTTACATTAGGGATTTTTAATAATTGTGCTAAAGATATGTGCAAAAATGGTGCTATTTTTGTAATGTTTCTAACCCTGCCGCGTGAACGGCGGTGAAATATACAAGAATTGCCATGAGAAAAATGCCATGAGCCTCGGTATAATTGCCATGGGAATTAAAGAACCTGGATAGCGTCCTAGCGGTCGGACGTGCCTCGACGTCGCTCCAGTGTGCAACCGAGCGGAACGGTTTTTGGCAGGGTAGTGGTCAGATTGCGGTAGCCCGGCGGCAACCGGCCACGAGGAGCTCGGGCCTTGTGCCCTGATTTGAGGCGGTCCCCCGAAATTGTCACTATTTTTCTTGTGAAAGTGGTTTTCAAGTTTTCTTCGGCTCATGTGATCTCGCCCAAGGTGTGCAGCGAGGAGGTGACGACGGGACCTTTTTAACTTTGAGTGATTTGAAGCCATTTATTGTGTTTTCGCTGATTGCGAGTTGAAGAATCGTGGTACCAAGGGTGAACACCTTTCTGGTCACCACTGGCCAGAGTGAGCGCGTACCTACGCCGTTGGAATGCCATAGGTTTATTCGTGAAACGTTGGGAGCTACTGAACACGAAGTTCTGATTATTCAGTTTGGGTACACCAAACGGAACATGTTTGTGAACATGGCCTCTGCCGAAATTCTAGAAAGAATATACCAGTCTCGGATCCGTAAGCTGCCCTTTCCCACGAAGGAGGATCGGGTCATGGACTGCACAATAAAAATCGCCACCGGGACCCCGACTAATGTGAAGGTGATGTGCCTTCCTGGGGAAACATCCATGGCGGACATCGAAGCCGAGCTCATCAAATACGGCAAAATACAGCGTAGCTGGGACGTCGAGTGGGGGGGCAAGGGATTTTTGAGGGTGAGGACGGGGACCAGAATATTCCAGATGACTGTAGAAAGGAACATCCCCTCATATATCATGGTGAATGGGGGTCGCGGCCTCGTGATGTACGAAGGGCAGCGCAGGACCTATGCGCGCTGTCATCAGGAGGGGCCTGTGAGGCGCCACTGCCCCAGAAATAACGCTCCCCGAAGCTGTGCAGACGCCGCTAATGTGTCAGACGCCATCCAAGACGATGAGGACATATTAGAGCAACGAGCTAGGGAACTTGCCCAGATGGATGTGACAACGCCCGGCAAAGAAGCGGAGGAGACTTTGGAAGCCGGACGAGTCAAACGCGGCCCTCAGGAAATTTAGGAGGAATCCACGAAATGGCCTCGCGTCTCCGACTCCCCACCACGTGGCATTCCCCCCAACCCCTCTCCCATTCCCATTATATCCGCAACCAACACACCCCCAATACCCGAACTCTTGTCTAGCAACGCCACCACGAAAAAAGGCGACGTGCAGGAAGAGAAGAGCAGGAGTAAGACGAGGACGGCGGAGGAGAAGACGGCGGTGGCAGTGGAGGGGAAGATTCCAGCGGAGGGGGAGGCGGCGTCGGAGGGGAGAGTGACTGCTGAGGAGGGGGAGAAAGGAGGAGTAGGGGAACACTCCCACAACGAGAGAGATAAGACAATCGCAGATTCCAGAGATTGGGGGGATATGTATGTGTCGGAAGATGACGCCCAGGTGGAGGATTTTACCCTCTCCTCACCTTCCCTCTTTCGTGCATCTGAAACCCCGGGCATAGAATGGACCCCTTTTTCCCGTCACCATTCAACTTCCCGTTCGCGATCCCTCTCCCCGACCGCCACGACCTCGTCATGCACTCCGCCCCTATCCTCCATCACCCCCAATCAGTTTCAGCCCTTGATGGACCAGGATTCAGAGTAGCAGACGACCCATCATACGTCACCGCCAGAGGGCAGGCGCCGCTTACGAAAATCCAAAGGGCGGCGCAATGGCAGGAGTCAGTGAAGGTAACCCACCCACCTCCCACCTGAGAGTCATGACGCTTAACATAGCAGGCATCTCCAACCCGACAAAGATCTCCCAACCGTCGAAAATTTATCCACCATCTTTCCCCGGATGTTGCCCTCCTACAGGAGATTTCAAATGAAGTCTCCTGGATCGACCCCCTGTATAATGCATACTCCAATTCCACTGGTCCGCGAAATGGAATCACAACCTTGGTGAAGAATACCTATTGCGCGAAGGCCCTTCGCCGTCATGAATCGGGTAGAATCATCTCCCTGTAAATAGGGGACACAACCTTCATTAACTTTTATGCGCCTTCGGGTAATTCCAATAGAGCCGAAAGGGAGGTATTTCTCGAGGAGACGATCGTTCCCTACGTGGAGTGTTTTGCAGGGAAGGCGGTGCTGGGGGGAGATTTCAACGCCATCTATCGTGTCCAAGACTCGGACTCCCGTCAACTGCGTCATGCATCGGCCGAGCCGCGCTCTTAGTGAGTTCGTTGCGTCCACGTGTGCGGTGGATGCGGCGGTTGCTTTCGACGTCGGATCGCAAATCCCCTTCTCAAGGATAGGCAACGCGTCACGAAGTCGAATACACTACGTTTTTGTTTCGCGTTTTCTCTCATGTCACCTCACCTCATGCCAGACCCTGCCATATTCTCTCTCCGACCACCTTGCCGTCTTATCTACTTTGTCCCACCCCCTCCCACCACTGTCTTACCCTCCCCGCCGTCCACCTCCCCTCTGAAGGATGGACATTAGAATCCTCGCGGATCGTGACTTCCGAGGGATTCTTCGCGTCAAAATAGCCAAACTCGCCAATGACATGGACAATTTCCTTGATGCGAGTGAGTGGTGGGAGAACGTCTTCAAACCGAATGTTGCGAAATATATCAAATTGCTGACGAAAGAATGGCGGCGAGAGCTAGGAAACAGCATCCATTTCCATAGGCAGGCGTTAGAGGAACTAACGAAGCCCGCTGATTTCTGTAGCCAGGCGTCTCTCCTGAAGAGAATTATTTTCAAACTGGAGACAACACGGTATGCCCCAAACAGGTGGCAGGAGGAGATCCACCCTGATACTTGGGGGCCCCTCACAGTCTCCGAATTGAAGCGTGCGATTACACGGGGAGAACACGAGCCGACCCAGAATAAAAAATCCCTAATGCAAGACGCAACCGCCCATTATGCGGCCACATTTTCGAGGTACGCTCCCTGGAGGGAGAGCGACTGCCCTCCCCTCCCGCCCCTCCCTCGCCAACCTGCCGATGACTGCGACTTGCAAGTCGGAAAAATAACAGAAAAGAAATGGATGCACTCTTCATTGCCTCGCGGGAAAGCTCCCGGCATGGATGGTCTCCCCTTCGTGGTGTACACCGCGTACTGGGACATTTTATAACCCGTTCTAACCCGCGTATTTAACGCGATTTTAGCCAACGGCTCGCTGACCCATAGGCAGTGATCTCCCTGCTGCCAAAGAAGAATAGGCCGAAATCGTTCGACGATTTTCGGCCAATCGCGCTTTTAAACTCTGACTACAAGATTTTAGCGCACATTTTAAGACTAAGACTATTTAAGGTCTCTGACAAGGTTTTGGATACGTCTCAGTACGCGGTGTCACCCAGTCGTAACATTTTCGACTCATCATTTTTAATTCGGAATGTTTTACTATCCGCACCTATCTCGCTTGAACCCTTCTTCAGCATTTTAGCGGTAGATTGTAGGAAAGCCTTCGATTTTGTCAGGATTGAATATATCGTTTTTATCCTAAAAACTATGAGCTTTCCTAATCTATTCACTGAATATTTATTTATTTTGTATCGCGATGCTAACGCACGCGTGAGGGTCTACGACGAGATCTTGGGTCCCTTCCCTGTCACCAACTCCGTGCGCCAAGGGTGCCCGCTCTCGATGCTCCTTTTCGCGTTCGCCATGGACCCGGTCATCAGAGCCATGCGGGAGGCTGGCGTCGGGGTGTCTCTGCATGGCATGCATCACACTGGCGTCCTCTACGCCGACGACCTGACCCTCTTCATAAGTCGACCTGAACAACTGCGCCAGGCGCACGACATTATATCGTCTTTCAAACCCGGGGGTCTAGAATCGAATGAGACTAAGTCCAAACTTTTGGTAATCAAAGGGTCCCCACCACCGAATGACATCAACCCGTGGGTAGTTTCCCCGCGCCCTATGAAGGTGCTTGGGTTTTGGTGACACAACTCCCTTCAGGACACGCTAAACCAGAATTGGGGGGACGTCGTCCGGCGTCGTCGTCGACGTAGTCCTAAAATATAATAGGGCAATTACGATGTAATGATAAAAGCTGATAAGGAGTGGTTAAAAAATTTATTCAGAAATTCATTAGTTTTTCCACGAGATCCATAATGCTTATTTTACAATAGGTTTCCCTTAATGAGTACCCTTCAAATTATTGCATACTTCCAAGAATTATTAATAAAGGCTCCGTCGCGTAAAATTAAGTAATGCCTTTATTTCTGCGTTATTTTTATAATGGAAAAATGAGCATTTGGCAAAAACATACACCAAACTGAATACCTAGTTACTACGTATTTAATGGGTTCCAAGGGTTGCACATTTATTCTTTAACATTGCTTTCACAACAGTGAAAAATTTTTAAAAGCAGCATGTGTGCTATTTTTGTTGTCAACAGCAACAAAAATAGACTCGTATTCAATCTCAATGTCGCTAAAATGCTCACATGGGATTTACGACCTCCTGAGGGAGGTGTTGATTTGGACTGATTTTGAGGGAGAGGATGCGATGCTAGCTAGTAGTCATGAAGTTGGATTCTGAAGGGAGAAGGTATTTTGGTTTTGGGGTATTAAGCAATGTAGGGAGGAATAAGGGTGAGGCAATCACAGAAGTTGGGTGAGAACATCCGCTCAAAAGGGCAGATCCATCAGCTTTGGATCTGCCCTTGAAAGATTAGAGTCAATTCAAATACATAGAAACTTTGTTACCTTTAGTTCTTTTATGGGGTAACTGTTAATTATTGGATTAAAATTTATTAACTTTTTTCTGAGATTGAAGTTTAAATAATGGGCTTTACTAACGTTTGAAGATAGCATATTATCGGTGAGCCAGTTCATCAAATTGTGTGTAGTTTCTGTTACCTCGTTCATTAGCTGAATGGGATTATGGTCATAAAAAATTAAGTTAGTATCATTAAACGCCGCGGAAATCTCAGATCAAACTTGAAACGCCTCTATGGGGAGGAAATTTGCGGGAAGAATAGGAGATTTGAAAAGCTACGGAAGAAGAAGTGCAAACTTCTCTCCTCCTTGGCTGTCCTTCAACGATGCAGAGATTCCAACACACTACCAACTTGTGTCGCCGTCAAACACCACATCCAGGCACCCATGGCAAGGAAGATATAAGACGGCCAAATTTATACATCGCTAATTCTGACCTGAAGACGCCAGCAGGATGGCTGGAGAAACCGTCGTCACGTATGGACAACACGTCGTCAGAGAGACAACACGAGTGGACATCATTAATTGTCAGCGCCTGAGGCGCGTATACTATTGCGGTACCGGCGAGAACAAAACTCACCACAACCAGCCAGTTTACAAAAGAAATTGATTAAAATTGGCGCAAGTGTATCGTTGTCTGTGTAAATGATTGTTTGTGTAGAAAAGGAAAGATGATGAAACATTTTTTAATCAGGTTATATCATTTTTCTCTTTTGCTTAGTCGTCAATAATAATTAAGGCAGTAATAATTAATTTGTATTTGATTAATGTCTGTGAAAGTTTTAATATAGCCCTGTAGCCTGGACAATTATTGGGAATGGATAATGAAAAGTTGTGACAGTAGAAACGATTTTTTTCGGCTATTGAAGTTAGAGAGGATGAATGTGAATTAATACCTAAGAACCATGAGATGAGGTCTTGGTTTTCGTTGGCGGAAGGAACAGAGGAAGGTTGTTTGGTTGGCAGGGAAGGAAAGGAGTCAGGGTTTGCGGCAGCGGCGAATGATTTAGTAAGGGGAGGTGGGGGAGCAGGATTTTGTAAAACAGCGGCACGTCGTGCGGCCATTGCCGCTTTTGCCACCTTGTGCTTGATGCAGCCGCGGTAGTTGGCAAGATGAGCGTTATCACACAAAGCACATTTAGCCGGCAGTTCTTTAGGCTTAACACAATCATTACTTAAATGGTCCTGGCCGCAGCGAACGCACCTCGGAGGTAAAGTGCAGTGACTTTTGATATGACCAATGCCTTGATAGCGGTGCGAGTGGAGGAAGTTGGCCAGCTTATATACTTTTCATCGGGTAGAAGGTCTCACGTGATGAAGAATATTTAAGCTGGCCAACTTCATCCAATCGCCATATAAAAAAATGTATATATAAAATTGTTCAAAACAAAGAATGATACAATTGGTAAAATATGTGCAAAAATATATAAAATGAACAAAATGCATACTAATGCACCAAAAAACGTGAAATAATTGTGAAAAATCATGAAAAATTGTATTTCTGGTTATGTCGTGTTTTGGGCCAATCAGGGCCGTTCCCGGCTTCCGACGCCGGTTCGGATTAGTCTTGTTAATTTTAGAGTGCTTTTGCACGCGCTCACTAGAAGCCTGTCTTTCTAATTCTCCTTCACTAACACTGGAAAGTCTACACACAACTAACAACAGTCTAACAACACACTACACTGGTCCCTTTACACTTGTATTGTATTTATTGTCCCCCGTGTGCACTTTGCGTACATTCATCGCCGCTGAAGAGGTGGTATATATACTCACCGGTAGCTGGACCATCCACGGGTATATAACCCAGTCAATTTGAGGTGTGATGATGATGATGATGACACTCGCCATCAGCCCTGGGGATGGAACGCGAATCGAGTTCCGAAACGTCGGCAGAACGGAGAGAGACCACCCAGCTGGAAGCTCGAACAGCCTTCTTTGACTATATTTGCCGGGAAAGCATCAGATATTATTTTCTAACATTTCGTTTCCCTTGATTCAGATTCTGTAGAGAAAATTCAGATCCGGTTCACATAAAGGCAGTCTCATGGCCATTTTTTAAACCGATTTACACGAGACACGCAATGGCACCCGTTGATATTGTTGTGTTTGCGAATGTCCATTTCAGAATGAATCGAGCGAATCTGTGAATTAAGTGAACACATGTGCAAAATCATACATTGATGATGGTTACATAGGGTACATCCTGCTCAAATTTAAAAAAATATATACACAATGTTTTGGAAAAATGAAATGTTCGTTGCACATAATGTTAATAGCCACTACGACATCTTTCTATATCCTTCCTAAAATTCATAAAGCAAATGACGCAGGCCCCATAGTTTCCTCTGAAAACTCTCCTACGGAACGCATCTCTGCATCCGTTGATTTCCATCTCCGGCCCTTCGTTCAGTCCCTTCCATCATACATCACAGATTCTCAGGACTTCTTTTCTGAACTCAATTCTATTTCCCTCCCCTCCAATCAGCCCATTATCATGGCCACCATCAGTGGCGCCGACTCCATGGGGCCTGAGGGGCCCGAGCCCCCTCAAAAATTCATTATGGATGTGAGGAAAAAATGTGTCAGGCTTGTCGATTTTCCCCGGAGTGTCCAGATGTCGAGATTCGAGTTATCAGGGTTCTAATGTTGATCATATGACTCTTCTAAAATGCTCAAAAAGCTTAAAACTACTTATAAAATTTCCCGGGGCAAGATCCCCGGTTTGGGCCCCCCAGTATTTTTTGTAAGTCGGCACCCCTGGCCACTATTGATGTAACCTCACTGTATACCTCAATTATATTCACACCTCTATACCTTAATGTATTCAGCGAGACCCTCACTCTGAGGGTCTCGCTGCTCTCCGCCACTATCTTTCACTACGACCCACACCTCAAAACCCTAGCACTAACTTTCTTCTCGATCTTTCCCATTTTATTCTCACCCATAACGCCTTCTCTTTCAATAACAACTACTATCTGCAAATGTCCGGCAGTGCAGTGGGAAGTTGGTTTAGCCCTTCTTATGCCAATCATTTCCTCGGCCTATTCGAAGAAAATTTCCTAGCCAATTACCCTCTAAAACCTCTTCTTTGGCTTAGATACATTGACGACTTTTTTATTCTCTGGTCTCATGATATCAACTCTCTTAACACCTTTGTTTCTTTACTCAACTCTTCTGCCTCAGTTTCTTCTATTTCTTCCATCTCCAAAACTAATATCACTTTCTTTGATGTCGAAATACACCTTTTTGAAAAACACATATTCAAGACATCGGTTCACATCAAAGCCACTAAAAACAGCAATACCTCCACTACAACAGTTGCTATACACCACACACCTAACCTTCAATCCCTTTTCTCTCTCCGTCCGTGGACATAAGATCTGCAATAACCCCGAACACCTTCAGAAGTTGCTCTCCAAACTACGCACGTCTCTTCTCCGCCACAGGTATCCTGATAAACTTTTAATTAATAAAATAAGAAAAAACATGCATTTTTAATAAACACCGTGCGGAAAAAAATGCTTCCCATCGCTGCTCACCACTTACTTTCCCGACGCTCATGCCCTACAGGATATCCTGAAGGACTTTTACCTCATTCTCTCCAGCCATAAATCCACCGCCCAGATTTTCCCTTCTACTCCACGGATCACTTATAAGAGACCACCTAACCTAAGTACCATCTTCAAAGCCACTCGACCTCTTCAAAAATCGCATTCAGTCACCACTACCCCACCCTCACCGTGTAACCGTCCCAGATGTAAAATCTGCAAGATTTTCTCTCCACCCCTTTCCTCCCCAAACTTAAATGCCTCCCGATATATCCGTCTACCACCTGTAATTCCGCCAATATCATTTACCTCCTTCATTGCAACTTCTGCCCCGCTTTTTATGTAAGCCAATGCACCACCCCCCTCAACCTTAGAATAAATAATTACCGCATCTTATCCATAGTAAAAAAAAACATCCTAAAGCAGAAAAATCCGGGGAGGTTAACCTATCATATTCCTTTGCCGTATTGAATTTTCATTCTCTTAATCATTTCCCTTAATGCTTCATTTTCTGCATAAATATCCAACATGATAAACATATGAGGTACCTTAAAGTTGAAAATAACGCCGTAATTGTAAATTTATCGACTTCGAAAATGTTTTTTTCTTAGATGTCGATATGCTTGTAAAAAACTGTGTGTGCCCATAAGCTAATACACATTTCACATCGCCATGAAAACATAAGATATTTCTAATAATTTCGAGCGTGAACCCTTTCTTCAGGGATGAAAAACTTGGCCTCGTTAATCGTCACATATCAATGCATTCTGTCAGTATTCAAAGTAAGGGCAGAATATCGCTCAGGAGCCTAAAATGCTCTGGGCAATGTACGATCGTTTTCAATAGTATGTAGGCACAAACGACTCCCACTTGCGGACGTGAGTTAAGCAGAGCATTTCGTCCGCTAATTTTATTCTTTTGTGCTCTTGCTCCTGGAGTTTGACTCCAGCTTCGATAGCTCAGACGCGTCGGCTCTTGGTGCCGTGATGCCGGTTGCTTCATGTGCCAACCTTCCAAGTTTCCACCGGCCCGGCCCCACGAGTTAAATGGGACTAGTGGGTGCCTGCACACTACTGATAACGATAGAACATGGGAAACAAATGAATCAACTGTGTTTGCAGAATTTTTAGGAGACCAGTCACATTTCTTTTGCTTTGATTGATCGAACAGAAAAAGAGTGTAGTACATAGCGCTTCTTAAGTAACGATATAAACCTTTAGCATATCCTGAGGTAAAGTAAATATATTGCAATGCAAAGCATAGATTTTTAATTCGTTAATTTTCGGAATAAGAACGCAATAGCCGAATGAAAAAAATTAGATTTCTCAGGATCTTTGATGAAAATTGTTCAGATGTTATATTTATGCTCATTGCATCATTTATCAAATTCTCTAGGGTAAATTCGTTTGGATGTAAAACCTATGCTTGATGTCATTGTCAAGCTGGATTTTGTAAGTTTGACCTTGATGGCTTGCCCGCAAATGGTTTTCGATGATGAGTACTTACCAAGGTGAATAATCGATTCCAATTCCAGTAGTACTTCAAACCACAAATTTATATACGACCGTGCTTTTACCAGTCAGTTGAAATTTCAATTGATTCGCGCCACATAATCGTGAAAGCAAAATGCATTCGAATCAGCGTAATGACCTTTTATACCATATCGCAGTCCCGTAATGATGTTAAATATGCATAAGTTTGGTTCTGAAATGTAGCTATTACATTTTAGTTACGCTGTGATGCTTTTGCTAACTGATTATTTCACAGAGTAATAATTTTTTGCGTGGTTTTCTTGTTGCCTGAAATTAAGTAATTTTTTTGAGACATTGGCGTCATAATCGTCTGAATCAACATTGGTGAAATCGGAATCGAATTGTCAGAATCGGAATCGCTAAAATTGTGGAATCAACCCATAACTAATATTTACATGCACTAATATTTTAAGCGTATGTAGATTTTTAAAATTTATTATACTGGTCAACCTGAAGTTATGTTTTCCTTTCCTTTTGCCTATGGTAAAATTTTCCATTCTAACTAGCTCACAACTCGCACAAAGTTATAGTATACGAATAATTCATACACAGTTTTTCAGGGATTTGCAAAATGCCATTTCGGTACACTCCCTCTGCAGTACCATCTCTATCATTGCCTGCTTTTTGGTATCTTCTCGACTGATTCATCTCCCTTTTTGACTCTTGTTTTGATTTTAATTCTTTAGTGCAATTGAGAATACAAAATCTTAAACTACGAAGAGCGTGGTAGCCTAGTCAGCAGATTGTTGGGCTACTCACACAAGGGTTCTGAGTTCTGAACCCAGATTAAGAAGTGGAAACCACAGCATTGTTTCCGCATTTTGAGACAGCTCAGGGAAAGTACTTGACTCCTCTGTAAACCAAAGGTGTTGTGAAAACGTTGCAGAAACATTGCGGCGCAAGAAACGTTTCAAGAGTTTGTTTTAACTACAGAAATTCTAAATAATGGCAATACTTTTACCTAGCGAAGTATGAAGCGAAAAGCATGTATAAATCTAAAGATTTTAGGAGTAAGTTATGAAAGAAAAGTTGTCATGAGGTAAATATTATTCATCAAAAAGCTTTATTTCGTTACTAGCCCAAATACAAGATATATAAGTAGAAAATAACGCCGTGTCATGCATTTGTTTTACAAGTGAAACATTTTGGCTTGGTATAAACATTTTTGCCCTTTCAATTACTTATGGGAAAAAATATCATGTAGAACAGATAAAGTTCTGATCGGAAATAATACGTGGCCGAAGCCATAGGTGTTGGACAAGGAGCTCAAATCCCACTCCGTTGGAAATATTAAAATAATATATTGTCTCGGTCTCCTTCCCACGTCCAGAATACTTCCCCTTCTTAATGAAAACATCGCAACGTACGCCTTCTGAACGAAACCCTATTGAAATGTATTGCATTATAAATTTACCCCTCTACCCCGAAAATCTTGGGTGATACCATCACAAATGCACAATGAGAATCACTTCCCTCTCCCAAAAGCATAGATACTTGATGAACCCCTCTCTAAAAATAATTTGTTTCCAAACGAACGCCTCCTGCCTCTCCGGGTAACATCTTCGGCGATATATTTGGGTCTATAACATTACAAAGGGTAGATTGATTTCTCGTTGATGTCTGTCGTGGATGGCGTGTTTCTATTTCGGCAGGACCTCCACCTTTTCTTGATAAACTTTGATGTTAGTACCGCAAGAGAAAGGATAATCCCAAAATATAATAATGCGACGATAGCAGTGTGAACTCCTATAACCTGAAAGGAAAAATAACTACTTCAGTCACGAATAAACCAGAACTTGGCATAATCACAGCAAAATTTCTTTGAAATTATAACGGTGGACAAGTATCTAATTATTAGTCAATATCCATCTTTAGCATAAATTAAGTATAAAGACTGGGTATTATTTTGGCGGTATAATGTAAATTCAATAATGTTTGATCTATAAACTATGGAAAAAACTCAAGGCTTGTGTTGAAAAACACTTAATTATGAGTTAAATATTTCCGCCGGAGTTGCCAATGTTAGTTTTTTAATTAAGTTAATTGATTTTTCTATTAATGGAATCATAACCGCTAAGATGGGCAGATTATTAATAGCTACATTCGAATTTCATCATTTCAGTAGTTATTTTGATAAGTCTTCTGATGCTATAGTAAGTGATAATGATATTTTTATTTTAATGCTGACCCCAAATAATGATGTTTCATGTATCATTGTGCGACTGTAATGATAAAGCATAAGTATAGGAATGGTTCTGATTTCATATGCAGTTCAGTACAACTGAAGTTAGGTTAACCTTATACTTATCTTACTTAACCTTAACTGTTAGGAGGTGTTAGCTTTTAACCTTACATCTCCTGAGAGATAGAAGAGGGAAGATTTTCTTGAAATAATGGATACGCATATCCATAGTAGGCATAAAAATGTTAGCCTATAGGATGCTTATGATTCTCAATTAAACTGATGCAGTCGCGCATATCTTTGTGGTTTGAGAACAGTAACTTTTGAAATGGTTAACTTCGTGTTCATCCGTACTTTTTAATTGCACGGTCCCAATGGAAGTCAACGGGTCAAAGAGTTAAACTTTACCGGTGGACGTGGAACCGTCCAAACCGATGGAGATCGTGAACTAAACACGTTTGAAAATTTACAGTTGTAAGATTACCATGGCTCATCACAATTGATGCTATTTTTCGAGCTAATAAGGATGAAAAGGCATTGTAGTTGACTAATTGGAAAACTTATGGAAATATTGGCAGGTGATGTCAAGTTTTCAAAGATATGCTATCGGGAGAAATCTAGTTTGATTTGTTAAAAAGTAATCGTCAGGGCCTTTAACACCTGCATTCAAGATAGCCACCAGAATACATGAAGGATTTTAGTGTCCAGAGGAGAGTAAGGAGTTGTATGTATAAAGTTTTCCGCAAGTCTACCGTTTGGCGGCCGGGCTGTTCGGTTGGCTTTGGTCCTCCAGTTGAATTGCGGGAAAATGAGGTGGCCCATGTCTCATCGGTCGAGAGGTCACTCCGCAGGCCTGGTGCGGTGGTTCCTCTATTGCGCATGCCGTTGCTACCGCGATCCGATTTGCCACTTTTGGCTCCACCTTTGCGATTTTCGCGGGCGCGCTGGGGTTTCTTCATATTCTGCTCATTATTCATATCCTAAATAAAGACATATATATTTAAGTTAGGGAGACAAGCGAGATATATAGTGGAATGTCATCCTGATTTAGTGCAAAAGAGAGGTGGAAATTTTACATAAATTTATTAAATAATCTACGACGCTTTTCGACCGTTAGTTCATTTTCAAGTACAATTGTACCGTGCAATGTACTTGAAAATGACCTGGCGGTGAAAATGCGGGGTACAATATTAAATAAATGAGTGTAAAATTGTGATCTCTCTCTTTCGTTACATAACATAAATCACCCCAGCCAAAAACCCTAGAGGTGGCTCTTAGAGTATTATGTAGATGTAGATAAATATTTATTTAATACTTGGGATAAGTTTTCATTATGAAATAAAAAGAAAAACATCAACATCGATGTCAACGGACTAATTTTAAATTAATACAAACACAAAATACTCGCAAATAAAGGTGCCAATTATTACAAAATATTTTCAGGCTTATACAAGTGAATAATGAATAAATTTGCATGCATGCATGAGATTTTGAAATGCAAGAAATTCTTGAGATATAACAATATATTAATATACGATGCTGTTAATTACATCAGGTTGATACACAGCTGCATCTCAAAATGATGCATTTATATCCTGCATGTACCGATCTACCATGCACAATAATGCGCATACGCGATGCTTTCCGTAACCTCAGAAAAGACGGGAAACAAGCAAATTATATCACATAAATGCGATTAAAAGATTGAATGTGAATTTGCTGCATCATATTGATCATAAATCGTCTTTATTTTACGAGTAATAAAACACATGCTATATGCCTTCTAATCAATGACCTAAGGATTACCTGCTGTGTTAAAACTTCTGAAACAGGTACAAAATACAGCATGTTGTTTAAATATTTTCACTTAACAAAAGAACAAAAGTTGCAAAAATATACGTCTGATCACTTTGAATCGTTGGTATTAGGTTTGACTAACTATGGCTCTAAAACCATACTCTCCCATTTTTAATATCCATGCCGTAGGAATGACACTCAGAGGATCAGTTTTATTATAATTTGTAGAACGATTTTCCAGGACGTCGTTGGTATGAATAGAAATTTCTTAGCATTTAAAAAATTACTATTAAGCTCTTGCATATCAACCTGCATTGACTAAACGCGAAGAAATTTTCACAGCAACGTTTACAGTACCAAAATTTGGAAAATTACAAGATAATAGGACTATTCCCGATGTTTTAATTTGAATGCGGTCAAAACTATTCCTGGTTTCTATAACATGTACATTTTCGAAATAATTATAAAAAAATATTTCACGTGTAGAAACATTCTGCTGTACTTGATAGCTATCCTCGCATACTACAATTCATAAATGAGCAAATATTAGATTCTTTGTGAAACACTAACGTTATGTATGATAAGCTAATATTAATCGATTGCAAAAATTAGTGTAGAATTATCCTGAACAATTTTGCAGATAATACAAGCCAGAAAATTATGCACACTTTAAGCACAGAAAAATAATTATGAAGTAATATTCCAATCGGATTTTATCTATGGGTAGCAGTAACTATACCTGGATAGAAGTGACACAAGGTTACCAAATATTTACAGTCGTATACATCAATTAAACCTGACATGCATGGAAAAACTGATAATTGCACCCTTCATCAAGACCTGGGATACACTGTCCAATCGAAAATCGTTAAATATTTAAATCGTTAATCACTCTCAATAGAATTGGTATTTTCACTGGACATACCTTCTCGTGGTCACCGTCCTGGGTGTTGGGGAGTGAGGCGATGGTTGTGCTTACACCGCCCGTGGCATTGGGAGGGAGGAAGTGGTCTAATCCGAAGTCTGGTACTGTGTCGGACGCCGTAGTGTTCTCAATCACATCCGGTCCTCCTATGCCAGGCTCACCACCACCGATTCCCTGGCCCTTCAATACTTCTGATACGTTATCCTCGTTCATCTCGGTGGCATTTGCAAATTTGTCTAACGGAGGTGGACCATTCTCACTATAGCCCAGTTTCACAATCACGGTAGCCACCGTAATGAGACCAAGGATAAGGAAGAATTGCATCGTTGGCTGATTCCCTCTCCAATGGCAATGGTGCGGTTATTTAAAACAAAACCTTTGGAAAAAATGAAAAATTTTACCGAGTAAAATATTCACTGCTGTGATAAAATACCTCTGCCAAGTAAATAAGCAACTACCTTTGTTTGTACTTACTTAGGATATGGTTGATGGACGCGCTTTTCAATTTCACTCACGAGAAATACAAGGTTAACTAGTGGTACACAGTGTTGATCTGCTTCATATGAAGTCACGACACCAACTGATTCGCGCTCTGACGGTGCAACCAAAGCGCGACCTCAGATTTGTGGTTGTCTCCCTTATACCCCCTCCCCACCACATATCTCCGGCAATGAGCTGTGAAGAAGGAATTTGGAAGAAGTGCAAAATGTGTGGCTTGTCATTTCATCAAAAAGCCACACGAGGATCCCGTCAAAGACGCTGGGCTGGCAATTCTACTTTGGAAGCAGATAAGGGAGGTGCAGCGGCGATGGTATGATTTGTCAGAGAGGTATGCGGAGCTGGTCAAATTTGTTATCTCTATGAATAAATGTTGTTTCCGCAAGTTATGGCTGTGAGCATTAGGATTATCCGTTGAATTTTTATCAAGCAACATCATTTGTTTACGTCCATAAGTCTCGGATGCTGAGAATATCTCGTCTATCCTGCTAATTGTTTTACAGGGCGGATAATTTCATTCCTGATTCCTTAATTCAATGGCATCATGTTTATGTGACATCATGTTTCTGTGACATCATGTATCGATTAAATATTTCAATATTTTCTTTGCTGTCAACTATTCCGCTCCTTTTTTTGGTTGCGGTTTTACCGTTTTTAGTGATGATATTTAAAAAGTGACTGTCTGATTGAAAGATAATATGCTGGAAAATTGCAAACTTTACACCGATACTGAAAAAGAAAAACAGACATGACGCCGGGAACTATCGACAAATTTCATTCGCATCGATTATAGGCGAGACAATTGAACATATCGTCGTTCGCAATATGATGACTTTCATGGACAGTAAGTACTTCCTCCATGGCTGTCAGCACGGATTCATATGAAAAATTCATAAATATCTAAATATTAAGCTAGGAAGCTTGGTCATGCGAAACGCAGCTTGCTTTCTTTTTTCACGAGGTTCTCAAATCTAGTGAATCGAATGGACAAGTCAACGCATTATTTCTAGATTTTAGTAAAGCCTTCGACACGGTACATCAAAAAGAACTTATACAAGTTGCAGTCTTGCAGACCAAAATAAATGGTAGTAAACTGGATACGCGACTTTCTGCAGAGTTTGGAAATAATAAATGCTAGAAAAGAAAACCATCGAAACAGTGAAAAGTATTTAGAACTTAAACAGAGACACAAGTTATCCACCAGCTTCAACGTTAACACGGCTCTTTATGTAATAGAGTCCAAATTTATGCGCATCAGATGAGTAAGCGCGGGAATAATATCTCATAAATAAAAAGATTGAGTCTTATTCAGGGCCTTCCGACACCAGCTGGAAGGAAAACGAAACTGTTCTCCCTTCAAAAGTGAATAAACGCAGAAAAAAAACCGTAGAAAATTATTTCAATCTACGATTGTGTCCAAGTGCACTAGAATTTTCCGTGTCTGCGGATGAGATTGGAAGTGAAATAATCTCTTTGACAAATTGTAATAATCAGTTCTAATTTTCCAAACGTCCTCCCGAAAATGGAGATTAAACTTAGTAAAAGGAGTTACGTGTATCATAAGCATACTTTTTACACTTATAAGAGTTCTTTCATAAGTTCATGTCAGGCATATCTTTTGCTGAAAATATGATCAGATTTGGCGAGGTCATCGACATATTTGAAAACTAGGGATCAACATTAATTATATCAGTATGTCGGAATTGGATATTTAAAAAAATATGCCGAATGGTTGATAGTTATATCACTAAACTGTTTATTCTACCGGTATTACGTAACGAACTATAATTTCTGTACTTAATTGTGCCAATCTCTTTCTGTTATTTCCTCTCCACTGTTACATTTTATCTTTCGTCAAACTCATTTTGTTATAAGAAGTACGGGATGCAAAAAATAATCGTATTGAGAGCAGAATAAAGAGAAACTGGTTGCATAAACACTTACGCAGATTTCAGATAAGGATTTTTCATTAGTTATTCCCGATAATACTTTTGATTTCAATGAATAAATTTATATGAATTGGTGGTAGCAGTTTGCGCAGCTCTTACGTCTTAAAATTTTAATTCCATTACATTATGCGTGTTCCCTGATTGCGGAATTTTTATTTTCAGCAACTCTGGACCAATTACAATAAAGATTTCTATTCTATGATGATTTTAGACCAAAGCAAGAAAATCGAAGATACAAGAAGATTTTTCTTCTTTCCAACCAAGGCGACCAAGACCGTTTCTTAGAAAGTAGGCTCTTCCAGACAGGGGCGCAGCGAGGAATTAAGGCTAGGGGGGGTTTTAGTTGCAACTAAACCTGGAGGGTGGTATACCCGCCAGGATAAGCGTGAGGTGCGGGGGGCCCTTGCCTAGAAAATTTTAAAGATAAATGGTTCTACATGGTGAGTTTTACAGATTTCTGAGGGGTATTTTATTGGTCCTTACACTCTTCTAGGAGTAATATCAATCAAATTAAGTAAAATGCATTGAAATGAAAAGTTTCTCTGAGCTCTGGGGGGGGGGGGGATTTATCCCCCAAACCCCCCACCCCCCTCGCTGCGCCACTGCTTCCAGGGGCTTCTGTCGAGGGAGCGCGAGCTGTCCAAAGTGGGGAAACGGCTTCGCTTTCTAAAGCCATCCTTTGTGTGCAGGAGTATATAATCTTTGGTTGTGCATCTACATCTACATAATAACCTGCGAGCCACCTCTAGGGTGTTTGGCAGGGGGTGATCAATCACCAGCATGCAGCATGCATTTGGACTCCCACATGCACACCACACCGTCCAAAAAACGTCCCGTATAATAACAAACTATACTACTATATGCTGTTAGAAATAATAATTGAATTAAGAAACATGCATTAAGTTTTACATAGGTTAGTAGGCTACACTACCAGTCATGCAATCTATTTACGAGGTCTATTGCTGCCGTTATAATCTCTTATTGATCGTGGAAAAAATGACATTCGGAATCTGTCTGTTCTGCAATCTATCTCTCTTATTTTATTTATATGATCTGATCTTCCGTAGTACGTTGGCGTCCGCAAGATATGGTTAACTTCGTCAGAAAAGACACTGCTCTTGAATTTACCTTAAAGGTTTAGTCTATTTTTCAATCTACGGTCCGACAGAGATTCCCATCCGAGTTTATCTAAGAGGTCAGTTACACTAACAAGACTATCGTAACGACCTTTCACATACCTCTGGCAGCTCTTCTTTGCACGCGTTCTAACTCTGTTATTAAGCCTTTTTCATGAGGGTCCCAAACACTGGCAGCGTATTCCAGATGTGGTCTAACGAGGGAAAAGTAGATTTCTCTCACTTTGTCGTCGCACTTTCCTAATACTCTTTTAACAAAACCCATTTTACGATTAGCTTGACCGGTTATTTCTCGAATATGTTTATTCCACGATAGATCATTGTTGAGTCTAACCCCTAGATATTTCACGGATTCAACTGCCTTTAACTGGGTGCCCCGAATGATATAGTTACGCTGTAGGGAGTTATTCTTCTTCCAGAAATTCATTGCGACGCATTTTTTCAAATTTAATTCTAACTGCCAAGCATCGCACCAAGCTTGGATAGCAGCAATGTCATTCGTTAGTTCATCTATATCTTTGCTGGAACGGATTTCTCTGTAAACTACAGCGTCGTCTGCAGTGTGCCCTTTGTGTCGCACTTCACGACCCTCTCCTCCTATCCAAGCCCAGTGAGAAATGGGTGGTGGAATCCACGTGGAACCCACGTGGAGAATTAACGTGGATACCACGTGTTTTTGGTCGTGGAATCAACGTGGAACCCACGTGGAAATTTGGTGGAAAAATTAAAACAGCAGTAGGTGCTGTCCTAAAACCATTAAAACCTCAACCACTCTATATCTAAACCTTCTATATATGTGTCTACGATTTTTCATGTGCTCTCATGGCTGCCTTTCCACGAATTATATAAAAATAGAATGTGCGATACATTTTCACATAACTAGCGTGGTTTCAGGATGATAAATGACGCAATGTCACCAGAGAGTTAAGTTCCACAAATTAGAAATCTGTTTAACATTTTATGATAATCACCACAAATCCACTTGAAATCAACGTGGATTCCACGTGGGTCCAACCACTCAATATCCACCACCACCAAATATCCACCACTCAACGTGGATTCCACGTGGGTTCCACGTGGATTCCACCACCCATTTCTCACTGGGAGGTATTTCACCCATCTCTTGCAGCTCGATTCCAATCAAACGATTAGTCCACATTTTACCTCTCTCCACCTTTAACCATAATTTTCATTTTAATGGTTTACTGGGTATATCCAGTATTGATGTAACAGCCTATTTCAGTCATGTTATAAGATATATTTAGTGGCATACAAAAAGGGCTGGCTTTTTACTTACAATTAGATCATCAAAAAAACCGGTACATTTCATTGAGTCATTCAGCCATCGTGCCTAAAATATTTAAAGGAATTTCATCAAAAATCAGTCAACAATATTTGCGCTTAATATTTATGGACTTAAATAGTTAACTATCATTAAACTTTTATAAATTCTGTCATATGGTTTATAAGGAAAATTTAAAATTTCTGAAAAATGTCTAGATTTTCATTGCCTCCAAATCCAAAACAGTTTTTATAAAATTTTATATTCGTCGAGCATAAGCGCCGAAATCGATCGTAGGTACCCGAAAGATTTTGACCCCATAACCATAGGCGGATCCAGGGGGGGGGGGGGCACGGGGGCATGGCCCCCCCCCAGGCCCTTAAAAATATGCTAGATTTTTTAAAACGGTCCCATTATCATTTCGTTCGTTTTGTATGGCGAGGTATCCTTGTGCCCCCCTGAACAAAATCCAGGATACTGCCTTGCTTGTGCCCCTCCCAGAAAGAAATCCTGGATCCGCCCCTGCCCATAACCACCCAGCATAGCCATGTGGCTACGGGTCTTTCCTCAGAAACGGTAATGTATACCACCAAAATACTTTACAGGAGTACTTCAGGAGATAATGGGATTAAAATACCAGAATATTTGCAAAATCGCAGATAAATAGTATTCTAGGCGTAAATGGGTTAACTGGCGATCGTAAGCGGAAATTTTTATGGGTATACATCTAACCATTCTATCAGGTATGCGATGCGTTTTCTTCTTTTTAAATATTTTAATCGACGCGTCTGTTTTTTAACAATATTTTTTTCACGTGCTGTGAAAGATATTCTTTAAATTAAAGATGAGTTTACCACGCCTTCTTCCCCGTGAATTCTTTAGGATATTGGCAAACCTCGAATTCTATCGATTCAAAGTCAATTTTTTAATCTCATATGAGCGGTTATTGGTAGTTTCATAGGGCCAAGGATCAGCCAGGTATCCTGGACCCAAGTAACCCTCGAGCGCGACCCTTTTCTTATCCCTTCCTCGGGCTCCCGGAGATAATCCTGGTCCTCGGGAGACGGCCGTCGCCGCGTGGCTTAACCCCTACCAATATGACCTGTCGTAGTGCATTTAATACTTTACTAATTCCAATACTTATAGGTAAATAGATACACATATCATACTACACGCTGTTGAGCGATTAAATACATCTTTTGATTGAGGTTCTACGATGAGATATAAGGATTTTACGAAAAGTGATCAAATTTACGCCAATTACCTCCAGAGAATTGGCAATGCCGAAATTTTTCTCCTCCCCTCCACTTAAAGCTTGTCCATTCGTTTCGGGAATTCTGGTGACAAATTTTCCGCAAATTATAAGTGTTAAATGTGTTAAGCAGGGTGTGAGTTTTCATCAACCTACACTATTTTATCGTGCGTATTCTTCAACATAACTCTATGCGAGCCACCGCTACGGCGTCTGGCAGGTGGTGAACAATCACCAGCGTGCAGCATGCAAAAGGATCCCCACATTCACGCTCCCCAACGGAACAATGGAAAAATAAAAGCACGCAATATATATCTACAAAATACGTACGCATTAATGAAAAGGCAAAATCTGGTAGCTCTTCGCTGTACCCGTTCAAACTTTGTTTTTAACCTTGTTTCAGGAGGATACGATACACTGGCAGTGCATTCCAAATGGGGTTTAATGAGGAAGAACTAGCATATATCTCTCCCTTTGTCGTCGCACTCTCGAAGTATTCTTTTCAGAAACATAATTTACGATTACCTTGATCAGTTATTTCCTGAAAACGTGTATTCCTCCATAGATCGCTATTGAGAGTAACTCCTAGATATTTTACGGATTCTAAAGTCTCTGACCAGGTGCCCTGAATGAAAAAGTTCTGTTGTGGGGCGTGATATTTATTCTAGAAATTCAATCCTACGCATTTTTTTTCAAATTTAACTCTAGCTTCCACGCCTCGTTTATAGACATTTTATAGACATTAAGTACTGTGCTGAGATAATGAAAAAAACGAATGGAGCCATAAATTGACGTTCTTGTCTAATGCAGATAGATATTTCTATGGCTAGGTCTCAGCGAGCAGTTTTTCACGTCGCGTCGCTAAATAACGATTATTGCATATATTCGAGCATTAAATAGTATTTCTATGCATTTTTCATTAAATTGTTGTACTACTTCTAATTTATGTGAAAGGTCTCAGTTTTTAAGGTTCCTTTTTCACACAAATATCGCATTACACTGTCAACGATACACATGCGCCATTTTTTAATATGCTTTTGTCAACTGGCTGTTTGAGATGAGATTGACTCGCCGGTAGGGCTAAAACTTCGCGGCCTTAGCGCGGTCACATTGTGGAATTTATTCCGGAGTTCTTTCCTTCGTAACGATGAATTAAAAATTTCTCTACCATTTTCTAACTGTTCACTATTTTTTAAATTACATGATTCAAAGTCAAAATAAGAGGTTTCTCCAGTGATCTTTTGCATTGAAATTCGTTGCTTAATTTTGGCGGTAGAGCTCTGAAATTCCGTAGTTTTATTTTATTTTATATATGCTCTCTTTACGAGGGGCAAATGAAAAGTAAAATCTAAAATTTTTTTCATACTTGATGAGATTTTCTGCCAATGCATAATACATAATTAGTAACCTTGAGCATTCAGTTATTTTTATATGTAGTCTTCCTAGCGCTTGATGACTTACCGCATCCGTGAGACGAAATTTGTTCATCCTCCTCGAACCAGCTTTCCGCCGTTTCCTTGGGTAAGAACCGCTTCTTGAACGTCATGATTGTTCGCCCTTCCAAGTCATTTTTTCAGGGCCGCAAAGAGATATACATCTACGTAATACACTGCGAGCCACCTCTAGGGTGTTTGGCAGGGGGTGATCAATCACCAGCATGCAGCATGCAATTGGATTCTCACAGGCCCACCACACGATCCAAAACACGTTACTAATACTAGCAAATTACACTACCACATACTGTTAGAAGTAATAATAAAATTCAGAAACATACTATAAGGTATGCATAAGTTAGTAGGCCACACTACAAGTCATGTAATCTATTTATGAATTCTAACGCTGCCGTCATTATCTCTTATTAATCGAGGAAAAAAAGACATACTGAATCTGTCTGTTCTACAGTCTATCTCTCTTATTTTATTTATATGATTTGATCTACCGTAGTATGCTGGTGTTCGTAAGATATGGCTAACTTCTTGAGAAAATACACTGCTCTTGAATTTATTTAAAAGATTTAGTCTATTTTTCAATCTACGGTCTGACTGAGATTCCCATCCGAGTTTATCTAAGAGGCCAGTTACACTAAGAAGACTATCGTAACGACTTTTCATTGCTGGCAGCTCGTCTTTGCACGCGTTCTAATTCTGTTTGTTAAGCCTATTTAATAAGGGTCCAAAACACTGGCAGCGTATTATAAATGGGGTCCAACCAGGGAGAAGTAGGCAATTAC
Source organism: Ischnura elegans (assembly GCF_921293095.1). Taxonomy (NCBI): domain Eukaryota; kingdom Metazoa; phylum Arthropoda; class Insecta; order Odonata; family Coenagrionidae; genus Ischnura; species Ischnura elegans. The sequence goes on along the minus strand of NC_060259.1, from coordinate 69,573,949 downwards.
TCTCACTTTGTCGACGCAATTTCCTAATATTCTTTTAACAAAACCCAATTTACGATTAGCTTGACCGGTTATTTCCCGAATATGTTTATTCCACGAAAGACCACGATTGAGTCTAGCTCCTAGATATTTCACGGAATCAACTGCCCTTAATTGGGTGTCCCGATTGATATAGCTATGTTGTGTGGAGTTATTCTTTTTCCAGAAATTCACTAATACGCATTTAAAAAAATTAATTCTAAATGCCATGCATCGCACCACGCTTGGATAGCAACAAGGTCGTTTGTTAGTTCATCCCTATCTTTACTGGAACGGATTTCCCTATAAGTTACTCCGTAGTCTGCAAATAATCGTAGCTTACTGCGTACTATTTCACCAATGTCGTTTATATAAAGAAGGAATAGGAGTGGGCCAATGACACTGCCCTTAGGGATGCCAGAAGTGGCTCTAACCTCGTTGGAGACTGCAAGGTCTAACACGATTCTTTGCATGCGGTCGCTCAAAAGTTCTCTTATCCAGGAAATGACATCTTCATGTATGTCATAAGATTTCAGTTTTATCATTTAATTTCCGTGGGGTACTTTTTCAAATGCGTTTTTGAAATCAAGAAAATTCAGGTCTACTGGAATGTTGTCCTCTCCGGAGACTAAAATATCGTGGGAGAACAGCGCTAACTGGGTTTCGCATGATCTACTTTTCCTGAATCCATGTTGAGTTCTCATTAACAAGTTTGGCGCGTCTAAGTGTTTCACTACTGAGCTTACTACGGTGTGTTCAAGGACTATGCATGAGATGGACATTACAGATATCGGTCTGTAATTATATGGCTGTTCCTTTTCTGCACTTTTGAATATTTGCGTTACGTTTGCAATTTTCAGTAATTAGGTATTTCGTGTTGCCTGATGTATTTACTGAATATTAACTGCAAGAAGGGGAAAATTTCTGGGGCTAGTTCTTTATGTACGTGGGAATGGATTTTGTCTGGGACAGGTGATTTATCTGAACTGAGCGATTTCAATATATTTTCTATTCCATGCGCACTTATGTCAATAGGCGGCATCTTTCGTATGCAGAGATTGTCAAATGTCTCGGATGAGTTCTCAGAAGGATCGGTGAAGTCGCTCTTGAAGTAGGAATGTAATAAATTGGCTTTATCGGAACTGTTTGTCAACACATCTCCATTATCGTTTCTCAGCGAACATACGGTAGATCTTTTACCTTGAACTTCCCGAGCATAAGACCAAAATGCCTTTGGGTAATCCCGCAACTGCTCTGCTAGTGTTTTTCTTCTTAAATTCGTGAATACATTCCTGAACGCTTTCTTCGTGGTGACTTTAGACAACTTAAATTTTTTTATATTATTAACTCGTGCTCATTAGCGGATAAAACCTTGCTGACTTTTTTCATTTTAGCATGGTACGCTCTCTGTCGTCTCAATGATTTTCTATCTTCCGCATCATACCATCTCAATTCGCCGCCTTCTTTTTTTGTTTTACTAGAGATGCAGCTATTGATTCCCGAAGTTACGAGAGAAAGAAAAGCTTTCCAACTGCCCTTTACATTTAACTTTGCTATTGATTCTTGAAACAAGGGGAAAGCATTTTTCAGATGACCCTTAAACCCATCAAAATCAGCTCTTTTAAAAATGAGAACTATACGTTCTTTTTTAAAATATTCAGCGGTATTCAGAGAAAATTTTGCAGCTACTACACTATGGTCAATAATATCTTCAACGGTGCTCACGTTTATTATCTGATGAGGTATATTTGTCGCTAATAACTTAAGAATACTTTCTCCTCTCTTTGGTGCGGATGCTATTTGAAGCAATGAGTTTGATGTAAAAGTGTGTAATAAAGCCTCGCAAATAGCTTTATCCCTCCCACCAGGGATGAAGCTTTACGTCTCCCAATCTATTAAAGGTACGTTGAAATATCCGCCTAAAATCAAATTTCTTTCAGGATACTAAGAAGCTATGCTGTTGATTTTGGTTTCAAAATTCAATATTAACGTTATGTCTGAGTTGGGTGGTCGGTAATACGAGCATACTAATATTGTTTTAGATTTAGGGTATTTAATTGAACACCACATAGATTCAACGCTGGTATCAGTTACGGTTACCGCTTGGCTGACGATTGAACTCCTTACAGCTATAAATACTCCGCCTCCCGCTCGAGTAATTCTACCTTTGCGATAAACGGTAAACGATTTTGGGAAGATCTCATTGTCTGAATCATCATCTGTTAGCCAACTTGCAGTGCAAATAATAACGTTACACTTCGTACTATGAATTAAGTGGTGAAAATCTGGAATCTTATTTCTTAAACTACGGCAATTAACTACAGCCACGATTATTACTTTGGAATTAGTATTAATTCGATTCGGGACTATTTATGATTTGCTCTTGTCGATTAGGCCATTTTTAGGCTCTAAACCCCTAATAAATGGAATTGCAGATTTTAATGTCTCACCATTAAAATTACTTGATCCTTAACCACCTTTGAAATTATGAATCAACTGACATTTCTCATGCTTAGCGTTACTACCTTTATTGCTGTATATTGGTATAAATTGCTGATTATGAGACGCTGATTTTTCTTTCTATTATTCTATTCTCATTTCCCGAAGAACTTTTGCCTGTGAGAACTTATGAATTTACCCCTTTATTTATCAATCCACTATTACATCTAAACTAGAGATGGGCAAAGTCGTTCTTTTCAAAGATTCAATCTTTATGATTCAAGTCACTTGGGTGATTCCATCAAATGAATTAATCATTTCGATCATTCAATCATTTTGGTTGATGACTTGGGATTGAATTAAATCCCTGATGGAAACAAGGAATCATAAGATTGAAACTGTTTAACCAATCAACCACGATCAGAACTTAATGCGGGAAAACGAAGGTAAGATTAACGATAATAATCAACAAAAGAGCGAAAGACTAACTGGATTGAATATAAATTACTCGCAATAGAAGAGCTAAGCTATAGAGCGGGCGAGATGAAAGCCACAGGGGGCGATTTCTGGACTAAAAAGGTGGCTGACCAATCACCTTACATCCAAAATGCTCGATTAGTGACGTTGTTTTGTGGGCCACATCTTTGTCCCTTGTGGGCATCACGCCTTGTCCTGCAATCGAACACCTTTTGTCAACCTCCCACCTATTTTGTTCTGGTTAGCCCTTCGAAGTTTGCTTAGGGTCTCTTAGTGCCTCACGAGGTTGATTTTTGCATCCTTGGGCATGAAGTAGACCAGCAGGATACATTTTATGTCCCAGAAGACGTTAGCCATAATCTTGACCACTGATTTTGAGAATTCCACTCCACGTCATGAACGTCGAGGGGGCAAGCAGTAAATTTTCTGGACCACTTCCGAAAATTTTTCAAGTGTATGCACTTTGGACAACACACTTCTTCCAATTGGCTGTGAATTTCAATCGGAGCAACCATATTTGCATGCAAAAACTCAATGACAGACCTGTAGTTCACACTTGGTAGGAGCAGCAATCGGGGCATGAATGAGGGGCCAACGTGAATGAGTGCTGCACCACAATGCTAATGAGTGAGTGTTTATGCAACAGTAATTGGGAAGGACCAATAAAGGCAACAGGGTGGCTAGATATTGCGTAGTGCTACATGCTGCGACGCTTAGGCTTTGGAGATCTTAATTTTCATATGCCCCTTGTACAGTGGCGGATACAGATGGGGGGAGGGCGCCCCCCTTGTAGGGCCGCCCGCATTGCCAAATATTGTCAAACCATAATTTTAACTTGTTTTATATCATAAAATGGCATTGTCTTGTATTTTTACATAATCACTTTAGTTTTAAAAAATCTCTAGATCGATCCTGGGTGGTGATGGGATTCAAAGAGTAAATGCCTATCTATCTGTGTTCGCAGCCTTTCCATAATTGTTTGTCCCAAGGTTCCATCTCCTTCTTTACTGATAAAAATCACTGATATAATTCTTTTTATACCATTCTAAATATCAATGTTCCGCAAAGGCTTCATCAACCCATCAGCTTCCTGTCACTAATATAGGATGCAATATGCCAAAAAGTACCGTTGTATGATCATCCTCATTATATTAGCATTTAAAAATCCATATGCGACCTTATATTCAAAGAGTCTAGTATAAGGCGTCTAAAGGAGAAAACATTTCTTCAAATGCGTAACTTAACTCTCAGTGATAATATTGAAAGGAAAATGTATCTTATTGCTAGGCGTATGTTATTAGAATGACAGTTGCTATATATACCTGTATGACTAAAATTTGGGGATTATTACCCTACTCCATCCTCACCGTCACTTATTCTTTACTGGCCAGAAAAAGTTTATGAATTCTTTCTTTCATCAGTTTCAGAATTATCTCAACAATCACCAATTAAATCCACGCATCAGACATTAAAATCTGCTCCATGATCACAACGTATTAATAAAACCATTCTCAATAAAGGGTGTGGGTAGAAAACATTATTTCATGCACTTTTGTGACCAAATGTGTGATTTATTACGACAACAAATTTAAGACAAAAATGCATTGAATAATATAAATTTGATAGTGCTAACAATTTCAAAAATGTTATTTTTACAAATTGAATTTGATTGATGGCTCTATGTATCTAGAGTTACACGATAAAGCGATTTCGAAAGTTCCACTTCAATGCTTCTTTCCGAAAGCAATGTTCATTGTATTTTTAACTGTTTTTTGGCTTTGGAAATAAGGTCACTGCAGGTTGCTAGCACATGTGTAATAATGTTTGAAGGCACTGTAGGTAGTAAAGGCTTTATAAGCAGTGTTGGCATTGTGGGCTCTGTAGGCACAATAATAACTAAAGTTGATGCCACTTTAAATTCCAAAAGAGAATGTTCCAAGGATAATGTGCTGATATATTTCGAAAGTAAACTAGTTACTTCTGGATGAAATTGATAGCTTTCCTTCCTCATGTTTGACGTCGGTTGATTTGGTTTGTCATCATGTATCGCTGAAATGTGTAGTGTAACTGACCTCTTAGATAAACTCGGATGGGAATCTCTGTCGGACCGTAGATTGAAAAATAGACTAAACCTTTTAGATAAATTCAAGAGCAGTGTCTTTTCTGACGAAGTTAACCATATCTTGCGGACGCCAACGTACTACGGAAGATCAGATCATATAAATAAAATATGAGAGATAGATTGCAGAACAGACAGATTCCGAATGTCATTTTTTCCACGATCAATAAGAGATTATAACGGCAGCAATAGACCTCGTAAATAGATTGCATGACTTGTAGTGTAGCCTAATAACCTATGTAAAACTTAATGCATGTTTCTTAATTCAATTATTATTTCTAACAGCATATAGTAGTATAGTTTGTTATTATACGGGACGTTTTTTGGACGGTGTGGTGTGCATGTGGGAGTCCAAATGCATGCTGCATGCTGGTGATGGATCACCCCCTGCCAAACATCCTAGAGGTGGCTCGCAGGGTATTATGTAGATGTAGATGTAGAATAGAAAATTAAGGTGCAGTAAGATAAACGAGATAGCGACTAAAGATTCGTCCCACAAGTTTCAGGTCGCTGAGTGGATGAAATGAGACCATGTTGGGGACGATATTGAATACACATCCGTTGACAATGAAGCAATCTCAATAAAAATATATGCATTATTTTTCTTCATAGAAGAATCTCTCATTTCTCTTGTCACAGCAAGCATAAAAAGTTAGCTAATATGCTGCAGTTTCAGTTTCAATTTTGGCCGAATTCACAGTTATCTTCAGAAGAATCTTACAAACACCTGTTTTGCGAGGGAGAAAATACAATTCGGAAAAATGGAAGAAGAATCGATGAATGGTTTTTTGAATAATTGCCCAAATACCATGCATCAAAATCGATCTAGACTGGAACGAAACTTTTATTTTTATGCCTTATGAATTAGAATTCAACCACATTTCGCTTCCTGAAAATGAACTGTTCCTTCACCACTTGTCTGCAACCGAATTCCGCACCCTTTCACCACTTCTATAATGCTAACGGTTACGAGCCATTTCTGTCACGTGCGTTTTCGATTTCGTAGCTGAGAGTAAATATGCCCCGAAACTTTAAAAATTTTGTTTTACATAGTGCATTTGGTATCAGATTACATTCCCTACTTTCAAGCTAACGTCTTTAATCACGCGAGAGGCAGGGACATTTATTCCCAACTTTGGGTTCTTAGCTGCAGAAATACGGATGATTTCCAAAGTTTTCATTACTTTTGAAACTGAACCGTGAGCTTCAATGGTCTTCCTTAGTAGGGACAATGCCTCCTCATCGCCTTGCTGCGAAATGAGAGAGAAGCCTGTCGTGTAAAAGAAAGCAACTCCTTCAAAATTCACGAACTCTTGATTTACTTTGTGGTATACCATTATATGTTTTCCTGGATATTACACAATTAATAATACGACTTATTTTTTAAAATTTTGCAATGACCGCCGTGAATTGGACTCTCGGGAACAGTTAGAAATTTAAAAAATTATTGAAAGTCAGGACAGTACTCTTATAAATGAATATCTCCACCCATCCTTTTCCCCTATTCTGGCGTCCGTTTTAAAATTCATCAAGTACCTAGGTTACAATAATAAGATAAAAAAATCATGATTTGCGCCTGAAGGTGATGATAATTCATTGAAACCCGGGTCGCGCTCCGTAAAAAATAAGTGGTATAAGTAATTGTTTAATATCCAGGAAAACATAGTAACTCCTTCGTTACACCCACCAAGCTCCGGCAGTGGCAAGGGATTCGGGAAGACGTGAATTGTCCATAGCATACACGTATACACGAGATGAGCAATTTAATGTGGTCCAATAACCCCTCGGAATCCTCGGGGACGGTATGCGCGGCTGACTGTTATGAACGAATTTTATGAGGCATGTCGCACTCACTCAGTGCTTCAAACCGAGCGTAATTTTAAGGTTTTATTTTATTCCTACGAAGCAAACAGACATGTAAATAATAAAAATCAATTCAGGTAGCATTTCCGTTGAATTCCAGGACATATTACCCACCAAGTATTGATTTTATTTGGGGATATCCTTATACCGGAATATAAACATGAGAACCTTCGGTGTACCCGCAATGCCGTTGGAATTAAAATTATTTCTTGACTCAATTGTATGAGGCGCAACTCCAGCTTTAAAATTGTTGGGCTTTTGTCAATTTTGATGTCTATACGGCTAATGTGTTTGGGTATATGTGATCTAAATGAACTATTACCAATTCTATCATTCACTCAGATCTGTGGCCAGAAGTGAAAAACTAATGACATGGTTAAATTACTATAATTGACTGAGGATCGACTGAGGGTAGTAACAGTAACATAAGAAAGGATGCCATGATGTTTTGATGATTGATCACCCCCTGCTAAACACCCTAGAGGTGTATAATTTTTTTCCCGGAGAACAATTGCAGTGAAGTTTTCTCGGGTTTCACACCGGGTCAGGTCCTCCATTTCTCCTTCCAACGTTTCGATGAACAACTCGCCCATCGTCTTCAGGGATTCAGGAATCCAATGAGGTGGCCAACCCTAGAGGTGGCTCGCAGGGTATTATGTAGATGTAGATGGCCCCTAGTGAATATGAGAGGGGCTGATAGGAGAGTGTTGAAGTAAGAGTACATGCGAATATCAAGTTAAAATTATTATCTGTAGATAAGTGTTGAACGATGCGAAAACGCGGACTCAAGGGAAGCAGGGCAGTTAATAGCTTAATTTGTTGCTAGAGTATGCATGGAGGAGAATGGAGAGTTCAGGTTGGAAAGTGTAAGAAGCGAAGAAGCGCTATACTTGGTGAATTAAGAGATGAAACATTAAGAGGAAATGCAGGGTAGACAAAAGCTTCAAGTGGAGTAATTGTTAAGCGGTGATGCTCTAAACAATGCTAAAGGGAATGTTAGCATGGAAGGTAGAGGCAGAAAGTACCTTTTATGGACAGACTGAGAGCGAATAAACCTTATTGTGATTTGAAGGAGTAAGTTCAATATTTTAAGACATATAAACCAGGGTGATTAGAAATCTTATCCGGGTGAAAAACCTTAAACCGGTAGAATAGTAAATGGAAGGATATTTCGTAACTTACTTTGCACCGACAGGCCAATTCCCGTGTAACAAAGTACCACAGCGAGGAAGAAATGTATTGCAGACATTTTGAAGCACGCTGGAGACACCACTTGAGCACGATCAATCGACGACCGATGAATATGTGATTGCTCTAGAACAGTCCCTCCCTTCCCTTATTCCCTCTCACCAATACAGGAGTCGATGCAGCTTCCGATCGTCGACCACTATTTCTTGAAAATGACGGTCTTTCAGTAATTAGAAGTTCAAAGAATCACATTGAGGATTCTGTTGTTCTTGATAGCTTTACACTTGGCCAAAGCATGCTTGTCATGTTTATTGAATCTCTTCCGTTCTATGTAATGTGCTCCAAAATAATAAACACGCATGAGTTGTTGATCTGAGGATGTACTTTAACTCTGTTTTTGGGATTCTGGAAAGAAACGCGGGCCGGACCGGACATAATACAGCCAGAGGACTATTTGAAGTGCAAAATACCTCTCCACATGTATTTGTGATGCGAAAAATGTAAAAAAGTATTTTAAATATTCTTAAACTTACAAAGTACATGTACATGAAAACTAGGATTCATAAAAATATTACTTGTATTAGCACGCTAGGCATATTTACAAACAGTGAATGTTAGGAATATATATTTTTAAATCAATTTTTCGGACAGAGATCCCCTCATAGGGGAATATAAGGCCTGACTTTTTCTTCGAAAAAATGCAATCACCGCATTAAATGCTGAATATGGTATTAAATTTAATTAAGAAGACCCAGAAGTCTTTTTAATCATAAAATGTCGTGAAACATCGAATAACGACGAAAACGTCCCAAAAAATCTTTCAGGTTCATGTTAAATGTCGTATTTGATAATTTTATTGAGGCTTATATTTCAATTCACCTAAGTTCCTCTTTAACATGGAGTCGAAAGATTATTTCTGCGGTCGAACTACTCGGTCTGGGGTACTACAAGCATGGATATTCTTTTGTCTCAGCCGATAGATGACGGGCCACTTGTTGTACAGTTATTCATGTAGTATGTTTATAATTGTTGCGTATTAAGTTCAGTCATCGTCGAAATATTACTATTCATAATGAAACATATACAGGTTAAGATGCGTTTCGTGGGGCCATGGAGCAGGTAGTCCGAGAATGGGCGAATCACAGCATGAAAAAAAGTGGGTTAGCGTGAGGAATGAATTTAGTTAAGGAAAGTAGATAGGTAAGCGTCTCCCCTTCTCCCACTACGCTCTCGTTACACTGACTTGCTAGTCCATGTGAGGCTATGATGTCGGCCGTCAAGCCTCTGTTTAACGGGGTCTTTGTTCGATTTCACCGACAATAGTGTTAGCCTCTTTCATTATCATCATAAGTGAACAATCCTGAGATTGGTTTGACGCAGCTCTCCATTCCGCTCCCCTAAGCGCTTACCTTTTCATTCCGCATTATTTTTCACTTTCCGTTTAAGATGAAAATCTTGATTATATCCGCGCTGATATCGGGAGTATGGTTTGCAATGGTGATTATTTCCACTATGACTAACGGAGGGCTAATTCCAAAGAGGCGTACAGCTGCACGGTTTCCCAAATGGGTAAAAATTGTCGCTGAGGTAAGGTGGCTGAGGTAAGGTGGTTATGCAGCTATCTATAGGTCAACTATTACCGAGGTTGATGTGTTAACTGAATCACTGTTTTAGGCAACTGTTAAAACCTTTCGATTGGCGGGTTGATTGTCCTAATATTTCTGCGCACACCTCTGTGAAATTTGAGCAGCTTATGACCTCAGGAGGTCAGCAATAAAACAATATAAATATGCAGACTACGCCACTTTCCTGGTCACCCCTAAAAATCTCTGGTTGGGGACATTAGTTTCCCTGATATTTTTAAAAGTACCTCTATTACCTTTGACCCCCCATTATGACTTTTGGAGATCAAAAAATTAATAATATGGATCTGTGAACTGCACAAATAACTTAGGTACACTTAAAAACCTATAGTGCGACACGTTGGTTGTCATGATAGCCTGAGGTAAACCTCTGCGAACTTTGACCTCCGTATTAACCTTGGAGGTCCATAAGGTGGTTTCCTCTTATTTTTTTATTGCCTAAATCGAGGGTTAGGGGGGGTTAGGAGAGGACTTAAAATCTTTGAGGATGGGGGGGGGGGTTGTGGGAACGGGTGTACAGAGTAGAGACAATGGGGAAAGATACAACTACGGAATATGGAGAACCCACGTTGGAGGGAGGGTTCTGGTCATAACTGTAAAATGACGACACGTGGGGAAGAACCATAGCAAAACGGGAGGAGGGGGTGTTGAAAAGAGTGAAAAAAGGGGGGCGGTTTAAGATACCGCCAGCCGCTAACTGTCACTCCTTCTCAGCTAAACCAAAGGGACTTCTCACCCCCGCCTCTTTTTCCTGCGTCGCTACTTACTCCTCTCACTTTCAAAAGACACGCGGCCTCTTTTTATCTTAAACCGCCCCCCTTTTTTCACTCTTTTCAACACCCCCTCCTCCCGTTTTGCTATGGTTCTTCCCCACGTGTCGTCATTTTACAGTTATGACCAGAACCCTCCCTCCAACGTGGGTTCTCCATATTCCGTAGTTGTATCTTTCCCCATTGTCTCTACTCTGTACACCCGTTCCCACAACCCCCCCCCCCCCCATCCTCAAAGATTTTAAGTCCTCTCCTAACCCCCCTCCTTTCTCAAGGGATCTTCACATGTGATCAAGTGTCTTGTACCAGACGATGGCTCAGTGAGCCGAAACGCGTTGTACGCATTAAAAATTCTTGTGGAAAAGTGCTACGATCTTTCATTTACTTAAATATGTCTAACTTCCACCAATTGAAGCCTGAATCATTTGAACTTATTCAAAAAAATCATAATATAAATAAAAGTATGTCACTTCGGTTCAGAGTTATTATTTTTATGGTTGTACAAACAGTGTGATTCCATATTGGTGGTTGATTTCGGGAAATGCTGCGTAGGTAACATTATCTGCTCTGCTTATGGAGCACAAAATGTTGCCTACGCAGCATTTCCCGAAAGCAACCACCTACATTCGTAAAAGAAGCTGTGAAAATTTTCATACAAAAATTGCGATTCCACCTCGCAAGAAAACTACCATTTGTGGAACATAATGTGAAATGATAAAGCAACGGCAATATTGTACCAACCGGCCTTTACGAAATTCGCCAATTAGAAACGGACTTGATATTTAGCTCCAATTCTAGTAAAATTACTGCACAAGTTATATTTAATTCATTTTTTTAATTTCTAGTCAATGCTTTAAAGTGGGCATGGAATATTAAATATCCATCAGAATTAATCGTAACCGTGTCATCAAATCCTAATGAATCCGTTTGTTATTCTGTTCATGTAGTTCTGTTCATAATATTAACTTCTTTTGAAATTTTATCAACACGCAATAGGGTAGTTTCCTTCATCAAAGAAAACGAAAGTCATTGATTGCGATTCGTTACCCACCATTACTGTATTCATAATATACAAATTATTTCGTTTTAGAAATACCGGTTTAGACGAATGGCAATGGTCCATTTTTATCCTCATTTGAAAAGGGCCAGATTGGCGCCCATGCGATACCACTCCACGTGACGTCACAGGGACCTAGTTTCTATACGAGAAGATAGGAGTTTTACATCGTCTGAGGTTACCAATGCATGCATGAGGCGCAGAGCTCAGGGAAACATGTCTTAATAATCTACTACTAAAACTACCTAAGGTCGGAAAGTTTCCTTGGTTTGATAAGGTATTAATAATCCTTATTTAAGCCAAGCGCTACCAGCTAGTAGGGTACTCTGCTACCTGCTAGCATCCTGCGTCGTATAAGCGCTCAAAGCTTCGCCCCAAGGTCACCTCACTTGCGGCAGCGGGAACCAGAACGACATCACACGGGGTTTTTCCCAGCATTCATACTTAGCCGTCACGTTTTCTCTTGAAATTTTTCACTTTTCATTTAATCGCGAAAAATAGATATCGTCATTAAAAAATCTAGAAGCGTGAAATACGTACTCCAGGAGTAATAATCTTTCGATTTAGGCAATAAAAAAATAATAGGAAACCACCCTATTGTTGGCGGCCCCCAGTCGCCCAGTCACGGTATCTTCACTGGTTTCCGTATCATTTAAATAGTCTACCTTACCCAAGGGTAGCCCAATACCCCGTCAGAACACCGCCGCTTTTTGTTCACGACTGCTTAATCGACGAGAGAAGTCGCTTATCTCGCAGCTAACCTCTATATCTAGCGGTCGACCCACCATCCGCAACTCGGTGGACGCACTCGGTGGCTTTAAGCTCAGCCGCGAGTTTCGGAACATATCGAGCATAATGATGCAATATTTTTTCTCTACTTCGTTTAGTGAAAAATACGTAAATATATACGCCAATGTTAATATTGTCGTATGTGTCACGTCAACACCTGATTGAATGGGAAAATTTGATGATGGGCAAGATTTGGCCCGGTAGGTATAGTATTGCCGTTCCTTTATCATTTCATATGGTGTTCCATAAATGGTAGTTTCCTCGCGAGTCGGACTCACTATGTTTATACAGCCATTAAAATGATAACTCTGCAAAGAAGTGCCGTGATTATATTAATATCAATTGTTTTATATTTCTCATTTATTTTTGAGACAAAAACCTGCCTTTACCGCCCAACCACATAAATATTATAATAATGAAGGATAAAAAATAATAATTCATAATATTATATTAATAATAATTATTTATAATTTCATTTATTAAATGTGTACACCACAGTTATGCACAAGTCTCTTTTCACTATACGATCAAATTAATTAAGATATGGAGGAAGAGTTCATGGGTTTCCAGCCGGGTCCAAGAGTTTTTTCAGCACCGACGTTTCGATGGCGAAGTCTGCCATCGTCTTCAGGATGAATGAAGACGATGGTAGACTTCGCCCTCGAAACGTCGGTGCTGAAAAAACCCTTGGACCCGGCTGGAAACCCATGAACTCTTCCTCATGTCTATTCGCCGGGAAAACCTTAGATCCTTAAATTAAGATATGACTTAAGTTTCTGTGGGTATGTATTATATGTATGACTGCCTCTAAAGCGCAAAAGAGGAATTATTATCGAAAATAATGGGTACACTCAAATGCTGTCCAACGACCGACGATTAACGCCTAACATAGCGGTTAGCAAACAAGTAAAATGGCCCTACATAAAACAATGAAACATTGCATCCTCAATACTCACTATTGGGATACGTCGTGACGCGTGCAAAAAATACAATATTCACCTCAAAATATGCATGGCAATGAGTTATAGGCCTCCTTAGTCTCTTTCTTATTTTCGAATCATTTGACGGTACTTCTACAAAAACCACGAAATTGAGACAAGCGTTATCATTATAGATATAAAAGATTTTTTCCGCCATAGAAGGCAAGAAAATCAATGTTATTGAACGGTGAAATGTATATATTTTTCTAAACTAAACAGAACTGTGACCTACACATCGAATTTTATTTGATTGCAGTATTTTATACATAACTATTTCCGATTCTAGAAATGTAAAATCCTATCATGTCTTTACATCATACAAGTGTAATCACATTTTCACACACGTATATACAACAAAAATTAAAATAACAAGAGCTTGCTCGGGCACAGATGAGTGCTTTTTGTATAGTCAAAGTTTGTGCCTGAAGGACGCCGTCGAGTGCTTGAATAAGAAGACTGTTTATTAACATCATGGTAGAAGACGTTCTGATGACGGTGTCTTAGTCTGAAAAAACGCTGGCTGTAACAAAAGCATTGATCAGTTCCAGGGAGAACTTCAAATGTATTATTCACCAGAAAAAAAACACCAAAAATTGAAGCGTATGCACTGAAACCGTCTGTATGACATTCCCTTCGACAACTGCATCTCTCTCACCGTTCTCACCATAAGACAATCGAGCATCCGATGCAATTTTCAGATGCGTCTCCGTAAAAAATGCTTGGGAATGACTTTTTCCGTGTATTCTTCCCACCTGGTATTCTAATTTGCGGAAATACCGGATAAATAGGGTAATATGAGCGTTTGTTTCCAAATTATTAAAGTATTCAATCAATCACGAAAGTATTATTGTACTGGTATTTTTCCGCCGGTACTGCTGAGACAGTACTATTATTGCATTTAAATCTCACAAAAAAATACCGGTAATTTTTTAAATACAGCCCATGCTTACTGTAAAAAAGCAAAACACCCAAGTTCGAGGAGCTCTAGCGTCTAAATAAAGCGATCAATTTCAATGCAACAAAAATCATGCATAAGAGAATTTATTTCTACGTTGGATAATATACTTTTTTTTAATCTTCGGATCCATTTTTACTACTTGGACTTAATTTTTTCTCAAAAAGAGTACCCGTTTTTGCGCGTAAAATCAAGTTGCCCAAATTTGAGCGCATAGTATTCCCGTAGTTTTCGTTCCAGTAACTTGCAATTTTGATGTAAGAAAGTAGAGATGTAGTATTGACAGTTTGCAGAAAACAAATTGTCCATACCATTAAAATAGATCGATTTGTTGTAAAATACTCAAATATCTCTTAACTTCGAAACCAATGGGCCAATTGAAAATTGATTGGTAGTGATGAGAGGTTTGCGTAGTTAACATCAAATTAATCAATTTTAGTGGCATTAACAATTTCTTTTCTGCAAAATGTTAGCACTAGATCTAACTTAATTATATCAAAATTGAAAGTTATTGGAACGAAAATTACAGGAAAACCAAGCGCGAAAATTTGGGCAACTGGATTTTACGCGCAAAAAAAAGGAATTTTTTGAGAAAGAATTAAATACAGGAAATACTATGGAGCCAAATATGTTTAAAAGTATATGACCCAACGTAGAAATGAATTCCCTTTTGTATGCTTTTTGTTGCATTGAAATTGATTACTTCGTTTAGACGCTGGAGCTCCTCAAGCTCGGGTGCCTAGCCTTTTTTTACAGACCCTCTCTCGCTCTCGTGGCACGCTTGGACACGCCCCTCTCGCAAAACAAAATACTATTCCTCTTCGACTACGATACCGAAGCCCGAAGCAGCAGAGAAGTTTGAGGGGAAGGAAGGAAAGAGAGTGGCAGCGGGAGAGAGAGGGGAGAAGTAAAGAACCCGACGAATGGAGGGGAAGTGTAGGTGGGGGGATCCTTCACTGGAGGGCAGCAGCGCCTGTTCCCCCCCAGCACTGTGATAGACGTCGAGCCGTAGAAAGGCCAAAACATCCATCTACATCTACATCTACATAATACCCTGCGAGCCACCTCTAGGGTGTTTGGCAGGGGGTGATCAATCACCAGCATGCAGCATGCATTTGGACTCCCACATGCACACCACACCGTCCAAAAAACGTCCCGTATAATAACAAACTATACTACTATATGCTGTTAGAAATAGAATATAGAATAGAAATTCAGTAACATGCATTAAGTTATACATAGGTTAGTAGGCTACACTACAAGTCATGCAATCTATTTACGAGTTCTATTGCTGCTGTTATAATCTCTTATCGATTCTGGAAAAAATGACACTCGGGATCTGTCTGTTCTGCAATCTATCTCTCTTATTTTATTTATATGATCTGATCTTCCGTAGTACGTTGGCGTCCGCAAGATATGGTTAACTTCGTCAGAAAAGACACTGCTCTTGAATTTATCTAAAAGGTTTAGTCTATTTTTCAATCTACGGTCCGACAGAGATTCCCATCCGAGTTTATCTAAGAGGTCAGTTACACTAACAAGACTATCGTAACGACCTTTCACATACCTGGCAGCTCTTCTTTGCACGCGTTCTAACTCTGTTATTAAGCCTTTTTCATGAGGGTCCCAAACACTGGCAGCGTATTCCAGATGTGGCCTAACGAGGGAAAAGTAGCTAATTTCTCTCACTTTGTCGTCGCACTTTCCTAATATTCTTTTAACAAAACCCATTTTACGATTAGCTTGACCGGTTATTTCTCGATGTTTATTCCACGATAGATAATTATTGAGTCTAACCCCTAGATATTTCACGGATTCAACTGCCTTTAACTGAGTGCCCCGAATGATATAGTTACGCTGTAGGGAGTTATTCTTCTTCCAGAAATTCATTACGACGCATTTTTCGAAATTTAATTCTAACTGCCAAGTATCGCACCAAGCTTGGATAGCAGCAAGGTCATTAATTAGTTCATCTATATCTTTGCTGGAACGGATTTCTCTGTAAATTACAGCGTATGAAATATGAGGACGATAGCATAAATTTATTTTAAATGTATTTTTTTATTTTATTCTGAAACCACCGGATACAGCTCTTATTGGCCATTTTATACCGGGGTATTCAACAAATGCAACTAGTAAACGTACAACCATGCCCTGGAACGGGGAAACCTACCCCGGCGGGACTCGAACCCGCGACCTCTTGTTTGGTAGGCGAGGACGTTACCCCGCCGCCACCGAGGCCGGCTTTACAACATTACGCGAATCTGGTTTCATGCACGCTCTACCGGTATATATATTTGAAATTTCCAAAGACACAGCTTTTATGCAGATGTTTGATCAGTTCTGAGTCTCTATTTGGAGCAGAGTTATTCTCGCGAGAAAAAGGCTATTTTTTGGGAAGTTAGCAATTTTTTTTCCTTCCAACTGGTTCCACATGAGTAACTGTAAAAACACTTAAACTAAGGCTATATGTATCCCATGCATTTGAGTGAAAATGATTCCTCGTTACATGTAAAAATGCCGGTAGCGTCCTGCAAACGGCACTTTCTGGCGAGGTATCCAGTCCCCTTAATTGGATTAATATTACTAATATTAGAGTGAAAGGATTAATGAATATCCCTCAGAAAGCCGTAAAACTCACCATTTTGACCCATTTATCTTAAAATACCGCAATTTATTAACGCACCTACACCTTATCCTGGTAAGTATTCCATACCCCACACACCCCGGTATTAGTTGCACCAAAAATCCCCCCCAGCCTTAATCCCTAGCCTAAATAACTACTAAACTGGGTTCAATCCGTCATTTGATATGTTTAACTGTTCCTTGGCGTGCAACTATTTTGTAAATAATTTGATTTATATTTTCATTTTACTGATATTGCCGGAATGATACAAGTACTGATTACTCCCTGAAAAATATTTAATCTTCAACGATATTTCTACGTAATCATTTAATATTACATTCCATCACGCTCAAATACTACCACATATACCTACGAGTCGAATCGATTGTAATTAATAAGAAGAGTTCATTTTCATTACCAACCTGCTTTACCATTGGAGTGGAAAATCTAGATTCAATTCATGTGGTCGATGCCATTGAATCGTTCATTTGGAGTGTTTGATTCATTGATGAACGACATTGATCCAATACCCTCAGTTTTACTCTGCCCGTGGTGAAGGAAGGTTGTGCTTTCGTGAGGACCCAGAATTTGTGAAAGTGGTTTGAGTTCGTTTGTGAGGAGTGCAAATGCTTTTTCCGACATTAACTTGTGATCCTCAGCGGTAATTTATTGTGACCAATCCATCAGGTATGCTATGCGTTTTTTTTAATCGGTACGTCTCCATTTTTACCAATATTTCTGCACGTGCTTTGAGACATATTCTTTAAATTATTCTCATATATTTTTATAAATTTTTTTCCCCTGACAACTCATTTGGAGTTGCCTAACCTCGGGTCCTATCCATTCAAAGTCTACTTGTTAATCCCAGATAGGCTCCATCCCTAATTCATTGGAATAGGCCTCCTCTTGTGATTAAACGAGTACGTGTTCATAACATGATATTGAAATCGGAGAAAAATCAGTCATCCAGAGAGAAATAACTTTTTTTTGTCGCGGACGCCGTATGCAAGACAAAACCCTCACGCTCTGGAATCTCTCGGTGATTTCACTACGCATCTTTGGCCTTGCATTAACAAATGGAAAAATGGTCCCCGAGACAGTGAATGATATTTGTGTCGCTACGAAAATTGGCTCGAGGAATCTATAAAATTACTGGAACCTGTCATTCAACACTTGCCCAGTATTTCCTTGAGAGGCAGTTATGAATGTTATATTATTTTATTTTTTTCCGATTGATTGGTTCCATACTATGATAATTTTAGCCTTATGCTACAAGATTCATATTTTAATTGCCTGGCATCCAGTCGTCCAGAAAAATAATTTCACACCTCATGTGTTGAATCACGTAGAATAGAAATTCAAACATTGAAACTACTTCGGCTACTAGGTACTGAGTTTAATATTCCGGCCTCGTAAACTTTCAAAGATAACTTCATTTTCAACCAAAAAATCTGCAAATAATGCTCTGATGCAAGTTACTCCACGTGACTTTGCCGAAAACCCACTTGATACTCTTACTAAATGTTCAATTTTGTAGCGAAAGAGTGTCTCCTATTGTAACTGTTTGTCCAGAATTTATCGAAGAGATTCTTTAAGATTACGGAAATAATAAGTAATATCACCATGAAAGCAGATTACTTAGTTTTTTGTTTCGTAAGATTCCAACTTTAACTTTACCATATACTTAATTTGGAACTTTTACAGAGAAAATTTTAGACGGGATTTTTCATACAAATTCACTCGTGTTTAAGCCTCTGTATCTCAGTCAGGGGTAAGAATTATGTCCAATGGGTTACGTTTTCATAAGGTCAATCATATTGGAGTATACATGCGAAATTAAAAATTTCTAACCCTAAAAAAGCCATTTTGTAATTTTGACCGGGCGTTTCCGATTTTCGACCACTGTGGCCCGCTTCGAATCGACTCCCGAAGTTCCTTTGGTAGAGGCGAGAAGTACTGCCCTCCCCTGACGAAGGCGAAGGGGTGGGGGAAACATGATTTGACGTTGCACTGCGAAGTGCCGCCCAGATGTGGGCTCCGCTCTGGGGAAAAGTTCCCACAAGGAGCATATACGCACCCCCCTTTTGTGATCTCGCTAGAGGCTTTTTTTATAACCCTCGTCTTTCCTCCTGTAACGTAACTTATACCGAGGAAAGGACCAAGCCCATGTTATCAGAGCGTATGCGTTTTTGACGTAGTTCTGGAGCTGTGGCTCAGATGGCTCTATGGCTCACAGCTCCAATCGCGCGGGCTATTTGACTCTCGTCGTATAGAGCGCTCCACATTCAGTTGACAGTATGGGTTCTTATGGAGATGTGTTTCCCATGTTATTCTCCACAAGGCCGGGAGCGCGGTTCCAAGCCGTCAATTACGGCATGAAAATTAACATTGCGCTCTACATTAGTAAAAAAATGCATTCTAATGCGGAATGAGACGCTGCATTAATTGGTGCCAATAGTTTTTCGATAAAAATTATGGCAAAAGCTATAAAAAACATTTCCTTAAAGGGCATAGCCGGATAAGAAGGTGAAAAGTCCCCCCTCCGGGATTTTTCCCGTACTTAGGGTATGCGATTTGGGATCAAATAGGACTAACCTCCCCACATTTCCAGCACGCTAGATGCCCACCGGCTAGATCGAAAATACGATTTTCACTCTTTTTTAAATATCTCGGTCAAGAATGCATATTTTTAATGCGGTTTGCGGAATTTGAAACCTTATTTAATGGAGCTGATTTCCAATTGTTTTCAAGAACTTTGAAGGGGACAAGAAGACATGGCGTTGATTTGAGAATTTCTAATGCATGTTTTCATAAAACATGCTTGAGAGGCCCAAAAAGAAAAAACGTTTTCTGGAGGTGTTTTTTAATACCTTTCGGCTGGCGTATTGAAAATATAACTTTAAGGTGGTGGAACATCGCGAAAAATGCGATTAAAAATATGCAATTTTGGCCATTTGGCTCTATGCTCTGGCCCTCCATAACACCCCTTTTTATTTATTATACACTGTTCCCTTTCATTCTTGACAAGGCGAAGTAAGGGTGGCTTCAAAGCTCTGCGTTGCGTCGACGCCACGAGAGCTCCCGCCCCGCCAGCAGATTTTGCCCTTCAAAGCTCTTCGTTGCGAAAACAAATGAAAGGCGAAAAGCGTCGGCTTCTGAAAATCGGTCCAGGAGCATATCATCTTATGATTTCTCGAGCCAAATGCACAGCACATATGTTGTTTTGTGCATTTTTACGCAATTTCATTTCTTAAAATATTCTTCTTAACTATAAATAGCATTAGAAATTAATATGGCGACCATAAAATCGATAATCTTGTATGGCCCTTTCCTATGCATTATTATGACCTTTAAATTTTATTTCCAAACCCGTAATATACGAAAAATACAAAATTACGCACACTCAGCGAGCATGAGTAACGTGGAATGTTATCAGGGACATTTATTTATGATAACTGTTGTTCAAACAGATAGTGCTAGTCATGTTATCTAAATAGCTTAGACTGAGTAGATCACGAGGGCACAATAGGGTGATTTCCTATTATATTTTTATTGCCTAAATAGAAAGATTATTACTCCTGGAGTACGTATTACACGCTTTTAGATTTTTAAATGACGAAATCTATTTTTCGCGATTAAATGAAAATTGAAAATTTTTAAGCGCGCGAAAACGCGACGGCTAAGTATGAATGCTGGGAAAGGTCCGTGTGACGTCATTCTGGTTCCGGCTACCGCCGCGTGAGGCCACCTTGGTGCGAAGCTATGAGTGCCGCTACGATGCAGGTTGCTAGCAGGTAGCAAAAGTACCCCGCTAGCTGCTTTGGCTTGGGTTATTTGGCTTAAATAAGGATTAATAATACCCTATCAAACGAAGGAAACTTTCTGACCTAAGGCAATTTCAATAGGTGATGAGCCTTAA
Source organism: Ischnura elegans (assembly GCF_921293095.1). NCBI lineage: Eukaryota > Metazoa > Arthropoda > Insecta > Odonata > Coenagrionidae > Ischnura > Ischnura elegans. The sequence continues at coordinate 69,553,109 of NC_060259.1, read as the reverse complement.
AAATTGCTTTAGATGTCTTTTAAAACACTGTTTTTTGGACTATAGCCCTAGGACGGCTGGTAAAATAATAATAGAAGGATGAATAACTTTGCTATTTCCATGGAACTAATATTTCCATGGAATAAATAAACTACTATGTGCACATAGTAGTTTATTAACACCGACCATGGCTTCGTTACAGAGTAAGATTATCAAGGTGAAAATTCAGGCAAATTGACAGTGCATATAGCAGAGAAATTACCGGGAGCCGAAGGTTAGGGGAGGTAAGGGTTGGGGTTGGAGCTGGGTTTGGCGTCACTGTGGGTGGAGTGGGTGGAGGGGTGGATGAGTAAGGGGGAAAGTCGAGGAGGGGGGAGCGAGAAGGGGAAAGGTGGTCGTTAACCAGGTATGAGTCCCTGTGGCTTAAAATTTCTAGTTCTTCCGGGGCGTCTAATCTCCGTCCTTTCTTCTCAAACTGATGAATAGTGGGGATGAAGTCACTAATGTGCTCCATGTCGATAAGGTGTTTTGCAAATTGTGTGTGATCTTTCCCCTGTCTATGACACATCTGGTGCTCGGCCGCCCGGATGGAAAAACTCCTCCCTGTTTGGCCGATGTAAATCGCGTCACAGTCGGCGCAATTTAGGCGATATACTCCGCTCCGTTCTTCCGGGATATCCCTGTCCTTTGGTGACCCCAGCATGCTCCTTAATGTGCTGTGGTTACAAAAGGCTGGCCTTATTTTTTCTTTGGGAAGTAGTCTTTGCACTCTTAATGACAAGTTCCCAAGGAAGGGAATCCGGCACCATTTAGGAGACCCCTCCGGAGAATTATGCGTTTTATATATTAGACGTCTTGCCATCGGAGTTATTTTTCGTCGTAAAATGGTATGCACTAATTTTTCTTCGTAGCCATTGTTGACAGCAATATCCTGTATGGTACGGAGTTCATTCGCCATGCTACTTTCCGACATAGGAATGTGGCATAACCTATGTATCAGCGACTTGAGGGCTGCTGTTTTTTGTTGAATATGCTCTCGTGGATGATGGTGTCGGAATAGCATTCTGTCCTGTACATGGAAAGGTCGAACTTATGATTAATGATTCTTATGGAGAGTTTCAAGTAATTCAATACGCCTTCCTTCTCAGTTTCCATGGTGAATTTGATGTGTTTATCCTGAGAATTGGGCACTGTCAGAAATTGTGATAACTGTCTTAACGTACCATGCCGCACACAAAACACATCATCTACATATCGGTACTATTTTACTATGTTTTTGAGTTTATTAATGATGTGTTGATTATGTGATTAATTATATTAAATAAAATAATAATAGCATTTTGCGTGATGGATAATATGTAGAGGGGAGACAAACCTCTCCGTCAGCATAGTCTGGAAGATGAACCACTCCTAGCTCCGAACTATTCTCCAAGAAAGAGAGTAAATTCATTGGGCATGATGGAAAAGAAAGGGAATAGTATTACTCATTTTAATTAGACCATACTTAAGCATGTTAAACAAGGAATATTTATCAATTGTCCATGAATTGCATTTTAATTGTTTTCTTATTGAAAATGATACATAAGGGAGACATGGGAGACCTGGCATACTTTTTGGAATGCAATATTTTGCCAAAGTATTGGCGGCTTAAATCAATTGTTTTTGCTATCCCTAATTGCCATGAGACTTATAAATTCTATAGAAAATTCCTCGAGAAAATGGAATGGTTGAGTATTGTGGAACTTAGCATTTTCAGAACATATGATTGTTGTTAGTTTTTCCCAGTCCTCCCTCATTCCAGGAGCAATGGGTAACTTAGGTGAATGCTATATAATGGCAAGAAAAAATAAATGATTTAACACATTATGGTCCGCACACGTGTTTTTACGTGTTTCCGCCGCCAGCGCTTATGTGCCGATCACGTGTTTTTACGTTTTTACGTTTTCATGCAGTGCAGTCTCCTGCTGACCTCTACGGATTTTTTTGGAACTATTTCGACCTAGTTCTGGTTTGTGCGTCTTCAGGTAGCTTTACAGTTTGTTTTTGTGAAATTTTTTCTTATTGACGTCTTTTTTATCGACGTTATAATAGTTTGAACATATATTGAGGCCTATGGCATAAAATATGACCGGCCCCAACGGCTAGTATAGTTTAAAGGGTGCCGGACCAAGATGTGTTAACCATAAACATTCCCTGTGTAGTGAAATATACTTTTTTGATAAGTTCACAAGCAAAAAATCATGCACTTCAATTTTAACCTGCTGCTTAATCTTGTGGATTTCCTCCAACACCATGATATCACTGCTTGATCTGCATGTATTCAATGATTATTACTTTCCTCGAAAGTATTAGGTATCCCGTCACATGAGGATTATGAACTTGAAATATTCCTTATTCTCATTGCTGCAAACATCTACTTTTTGTTTTCAATGCATTTTTAAAAACTTTTTCATTTTTGCCCTACTTTCTCATATGCTGCCTTTTCCAGGGTAATTTTTATGATTACAGTACAACCTATATTTCCCCCTAGTCAGTTTCCCTTACAAGGATAAGAATTGGGATATGAACGAATGTCCTCAGGTGTAATGGGCTCAACTGTAGATTTTTAATTCTTACCCGTCTGTGTTTCCTCGTGTTGAAGCTACACCAATAGGTTCTGACATGCCTATTTTAGAAGTGCTATGTCACCTGCGACTGGGCTATGCATGACTGTCTGACAGAGGCAACCGAAATCAGCCTTCCAAGAAGCCTCCTCGATGCAGTCTCCTTGGATTAATTACGTAGCCTTGTCGAAGCAGTCTACCATGTGAACATAAAACGTTAGGAGGTATCCTCGTGCAGGGCGCCGTTCGAATTTGTTTACATTTCTCATCTTCCCCTACATCCCTTGTCCTTGACTCTCCCTCCGAGTACTCGCCAAAGGAGAGAGGGTTGAGGCCGTCTAGCTACGACGGCTGAACTAAACTGGGGCATTTTGTGATGTTTTCTCTAAGAACCTTATGCTCGCCGTGGAAACATGCGAGTCTAGCAGCTGCTAGATCTAGTACTGCCGCGAGGTTTGAATCCATGTATCGGCGTGTGATTCACTGATTTAAGCGCCACGTCATTCAGCTTTAATGATACCAATGCAATTGCGAGATACTTACTGCTAAAGTAATGAATGTAGTTTCTTTCACGAACAGTCCTCTATGAGATGGAAATGGGCCTCCTCAATACAGTACCTCTGGTTAGCGCATTCATCAATCGACAGTAATGCCGACTGGAATGCATTAAATGTTCTATTTGCTCCCTTATTTTTGTCTAAATCCACTGGGGACATAAATGACGTAGCCTTGAGTGATTCAATGGTGTCTAGGTGGGGCAGACAGGAAGAAGCTTCGACGCTAGAAGAAAGTACAATTAAGTGCTTACAAAAATAATGAAGCCATGGGAGAGATTTTAAAATGAATATTTTAAAATTATGCAACGACCTCCGCTAATAGATCTCAAGAGAGCTGTTGGAAATGTTAAAAATTGTTGAAAGTCAGCACAGCAATCAGATAAATGATTATCGCTAGGTACCCATCCTTTTCCCCTTCTCTGGCATTCATTTTAAAATTCATCTCTTCCTCCGTTAGATAACTGGATAACAATAATAAGATAAATACATCATAATTTACGCCTAAAGAAAATGATTTCTCATCGAAATCCAGGCTGCGTTATGGAAAAAAGGAGTGGTATAAGTAATGGTGAAATATCCAAGAAACTACCTTAATTGGCCACATTATAAGACATGTTGGCCTTAAGAAAACAATCGTAGGACAGATGGAAAGGCGACAGCCACGAGTGAGTTACATATATAGGAGAGGTTATAAAGGGTGAAAAGGCTAGAGGCTAGCATATCCTAGAAAAGTAGAAAGTTGCGTCAAACACTACAAAGACTTATCCCGGGATAAAGGCAAAACATTGTGATGCTGCTAACGCCAGATATCAAGTAAGTTTTGAAATCTATTTACTTTATTTTATTCTTGTGATCACGTCAACAATATAGACGGAAAACGAAGGATATAGTTGAAGATATAAAAGGAAGGTTAACGAAGGATAAAAGTATAATGTATAATGTACGCAAATATGTCCTATTTTTTTCATTTCCATTAATTCTACCTTTTTTCGACACTTCACGATATAAGATTTTTGAACGTTCATTACATTTACCTAGGTCATAAGGCTATACGCCCTTGCGAATTACATCGCTCTTACTAGTCTCATCTCATTTCACCGACTCATTATCAATAATTATCATTTCTGAATTCAGGCTTCAGAGCACACCACAGAAATATGACATGTGTGTCAACGTAGTGAAGCAAAACAATAAGGCAGAGGAGATCACGAGGGGAGGATAAAAGAAACTGACTGAAGAAGTCATAGTGTTTGGTCGTATCTTGCTTTGTGTTTGACAAATAAAAAATTATCAGTAAGACGCCGAATATATAATAAAAGATTTGTGGCACAGATAGTAAATTATTTCTTTATCATCAATTTTTTATGGACTTTACTTAGGTGATTGGTGTTATATAGAAATGTGCATTGAATATAACTGGCGCTCTTTGCATCGGTGAGGGATGGATTAATGCAGATAAAATGTTCATTGGCTACCGGGTGTCTTAAAGCCGAGGTGCTAGGCTTCACGAAATTCTGTATTCAGGGAGTGGCATACGGTATTGTGAATTTACCCCTAACCCAGAGTATCTTCTCCTTTTGCCAGTTTATAATATCGGATATTCTGATAAATGTTGTGATTACCTTGTACGGTTTTGTACAGGTTTCTGCATCTCGCTGCACATAATCATTGAGCAAGTAAAGGAATTCTAGCGAATAATGAAGGTCTATATTATTCAAAAAAGAATAATAAGCTTCAAGTTATATAATGAAACGCGTACTCCATGCAACAATATTTGAACTGTTCAATAACGCTAACGCCGAGTTTTTGTCCATCCTTTACCACCGACTGATCCTCTTTTCCTAAACACTAGCTATTAAAATATAGCCATTAAAAAAAGGATAAGACAAGACTTATGATGCTCCTAACTATTATGGAACTTATTGTAGTTTAAAATAGGCATATAATGCTCTCGGAGCGACTTAAAATTTTTTTTTCAAATCTACAAAGAAATACAATAGAAGTGAAGGACTTTGAAAGAAATTATAAGCTAATTTTTCCATATCGGGAACTCAATCTAACAACAATCATAATCACAGTTGCATAATTACTCCTCTAGGCCACTGTTTGAAGTGTTAGTTTTATAATACGTATAAAATGAATTACCAGTAAAAAACGGGTGAAGCATACAGAAAATGCACGCGTAATAATTATTAACAACAAAAATCGAAACAGAATTAAAAACTTTGAAAGTATCAAGTGCATATATGTTCACGCGCAAGCGAAGACTTCCTAAATGATCCCCACATCACTGGTCCGATCACAGTCCGCAGTATTGTAGTGCCATGTACAAGTCAAGGTAATTTAGTGCTATATTATTGCTTAAGTTATTATGGCCCCTTTCTTGTGCTCTGAAAAATGACATATTAAATCTATCGGTTCTTAATTGTATCTCCCTAATGCTATCCTTGTGATCGCTTTTTCCATTATAAATAGTCCATCTCTATTCTACTTTAACGTCAGGCAAATAGTATTTTATTTGAAATATCCTCATTAGATTAAATCTAAGTATTTACCTTCGAAGGATTAGATTTTCGAATTCTAAATTCCTCATTAATTCAGTTATATTAAAATGTTTATCGTAGAAATTTTTTTAACAAATCTTGCTTCTCGCTTTTGTATTCTACATTCGAAACCATTCGTTTACCTCTGGAATATTTATTCTTGAGAGGATTCCATCATGTTTGATTCTTTAAAATTGAAGAACCGGCAAATCCTTGGAATAATAATGCAGTGGTTTCCCCTTGCCTTCCATATCGCAGTACTACAGCCGTTAAAGGAAATGGTACCACGATCGCAGTGAAATATCTGTGTCGCTTTACTGACTGCTGAGCTCTCGATCTTCACTCATATGATGAGTCGGGCATTTATTTTTATATTTTCTTTGCTTTGTTTAGTAGCGGTACTTCTAGATATTTTAATTGTTTTTTTATTTATAAAGTAATACTGGCACAATTAGTCTTATTTTCTACTAATTTTCATGAAATATTTTTTTCGTTTACTTTACACCTACCCCCACATTATATTATAATCTATACTGTTATATTTAATTTGCTTTTTCTACTTCGTCTCTACATCAGTCAAATTTTCGTTAGTCAAGCATAATTTATAAAGGGTTTCCATTATATTTGCAAGCATAAAAGTTGGACAGTAAGTATTTCATTCAACTACAATGGCATGGAAATAGTTTTTTTTCTTTTTAGCCTCAATTAGCGGCATGTTTACTTTAAAAATGGAATCACACTCCTATCATGATTGTTAATTTGTGCTAAGACTGCTTTCTTCAAAATGTCATGTGATGCTTGCATCCCACCTGCTATATCTCTCTCGATGAACACTTTTCTTTGATTTCTTTGATTAGGCATTTTTAAATCTCTTGAGCTCATTGACTCGTTATTTTGTGCACATTTAATTTCCGGTATTTTGTATTCAAATTACCATTGTTAAATATATTTAACTTACTATGGTATTTCAATTTTTGTTGTTATATTTCATTTTCCAGTTAGTGCAACAATAAATACCCATCTCCTATGAAATCAGTTTCCAAGATCATACTTAACAACTACCAGACCGCCAGTTGGTTAATGTATGGTAATCCTTTACAATGATTCCTTTTTTAATAACCTCGGGAAGGTCCTCATGAAACTACATTCATTACCTTACTATCTCGCATAGCAGCAACATTATTAAGGCTGACTTACTTGTAAGTTTGAAAAACGGGCCGATACATGCATTCAAACATCGCGGCGTAGATGGCACTGATGTCTCAGAGGATACCTCCAAACATATCATGTTCCCCTAATAGACAAGTCGAGGAAGATCGGCGGTTTCACAGCCTTCTATCCACGGCAAAAATAAGTTGTGAAGCGGTTTTCTCGTAGGCACCACTTCGCACGCTCCTGATTGGCTGATGGTCGGCGGCCTATCCGGACGGCGGATACGCACTCGCGTGGGCCGCCTCTGTGCACGCATCTAAGAAGCCTCAGTCAAGGAAATGGCGAACTTTAAGGGAGGGAGGGAGGAAGTTGTGGAATCGTTTCACTTATACCGCGTGCGGCAATCTAAAAAAACTCTGACATTCTGGAAGTATATCTATATCCAGAGTATCATACCTACGAGGCGATAGTATATAACAGGCGGTAATTTATTATAAATAATAAATCTTGCCGCTGGAGACCATAAGTCGATGCCACAGGCGAATAGCCATTGAATTTTTAGTATTTATCAAGATTCTTATATAAATTTGTATGTGTACCATAAGTTTCATTAAATGAGTGCTGTTAACATAGAATATGTTGGTCTTTTACAGTAACTTTTTATACGCCAGCTACCTTGTACAACGGAGTTGAAGAAAATTTCAAATAAATAAGATGAGTTAATAGATACACTAATACAGTCATCGACGCAGAGCGTAAGCACATATCATTGCATTTTAAATCTACCAGCTGCGGCAATATTATAATGAATAGTTATACATTACGGTATCCGTTACCGAAAGAAGCTTTGCATAAAATTAATGCAAAATAAATATTGATCAAGACTGGGAAGGAGACTTTCAATCACTCTATAAGAGATTGAGGGAACACGAATAAAGATTTTATTTGTTTACTAGAGTGCATCAGAGTGGTCCTACTTAAACACATCCCATGCCTCCCTTACTATCTCCTAAGCTCACACATGAAAATGTACGTAATAAAAACTAATGCCTGAAACATAGTGAAACATGAATATAAGTCATTTTCTGGTTTCCATGCATGAGTGCCCACATTAAAGCATCACCTGAAGATGAAGACGTGTATGTTTTCACCATCATGTAGAAAACTAACGTAATCAAATGTCAAGAGGAAGGAAAATTACAAAATTTTGATAATGGCATTGGTTTTCGAATGGAACCTCGTATTTATTGTTGCAACTACTTGTATGGCGGCAAGGATGGTTTCAAGTCATTGGAAGTGGTTGGGAAGGTGTTAGAGTAGGATCAAAAGTTCATTTTGTGGCAAATGGAAAAAAGAGTGAGATCACAGAAGTGACGATGATGCTGAGGTTGTGCTTCAAGTACGCGTGGGAACAGAGGGAACTTCCAGTACATTACAGAAGTAGGGGGAAAGGAAACGGGTACTAACATATAGGGTTTAAACATGAAGTACCGAAGCAGAATATATATTAGAAATATTTTAAGTCATAAATTAAATAAATAAAAATTTTAAGTGTTTCCTTTGATTTTGACAGTGTATCCATTAGTTATTACTCAATCACCGACTGATTCTTTCATTTGATGCCACTGATTATGATTCATGTACCATAGAATAAATATCTCAATCAAGTAGTTTCTAAATTGTTTCTTTTTCTCTCGGTTGAAGAATTAAAATTAAAATTTCATCACTGATTTAAGAAATCAAATGGGCCTGGAATAAGATCTTCACTTAAACTATTTTATTGATGGGGTGAAAATATCTCTTGGCAGGAAATAGATGAGCATTGGTATATACTTACCATTTACTTATCATATTTTTGGCATAGACAATACACAACTTCAGAGTTACTGTGAACCAGAAGTGAAAAAAAATCATATGTCGTAAGTGGCTTTTTAGAGCAAAGTCAATGTGGTCTCTACAGAAATTTTAAAATGCTTTTAAGGAATCATAATTTCAAATTCTGTAATAATCCAAAGGTCTCTCATTACTGCGTCTAGTTTGGGTCTTAATTTTGAATATCCGGAATCGAAAATTAATACATAAATTTCTTCTTCAATTAATTTCACTGAAAGATTATTTACTTTTCTTTGGAATCTATACTTATACCATAAATACTCTACACAGGATTCTCCACTCCCATGGCTCCATTGATTCCCACAAGTCGCAATTAATAGAGGCATTCCAGTTTTACAGGTAAACATACGTATTAGCCCGCAAGAGATGCATTACGCGTTGAATGTAATCGTTTATAGCTTTAATCAAGCTCATTTAAATAATATTAAGATTAATTTCATATCAAATAATTAAAAAGACGAAGGTAAAAATTTATAAGTGCAATGTAGTCCCTTCAAAACATACGTTTTAGCCCGCATAATGTTTAATATAGATAGTGCCCATATAATAATTAAGTTTGTTTTACAAAATGCATGCTAGCAACTATGACTAAAAACAATTTAGGGCTCCCATAGGATTGAAGTACTAAAAAATGCGCTCGACATAACACAATGACGATATAAAGGTGTGTCACTACAGTAATTGGTAAGATCTTTATAGGCTTTCTTGGTTTTGCATTCACAACAGGGTATACCATCAAGAAATTTTCATTTTCAGCCCACCGATTAATTGGATGAATCCGTTCTGAGAGATTATTTGGATCCTTGCATTAATTGAGAACCAGAGAACACATTCAACGCGAAACCCTAATGAAGTAGCATGTGATAATTATGAAGACCATTGGCACTACATTATCTACACAAATTGGCACTACGCATCATCTAATGACGCATAAAAAGGAAAATGAACCTATATCGATGATCAAAAATGAGCACACTCCACAGTGGTGCAAATAAGTTTTCAAACCTGACAGAACAACAGAGAAAACGAGGTGAGTTCGGAGAGAATGAATTCTAGCAAATAATTAAGATCAATATTAATCAAAAAAGAATAATTAATTTCTAGTAATGAAACAATGCGTTACTACTTGCATCAGTCTTTGAATACTTCAATAACGCTAACGTCGGGTTTTAACCCAGAGCCGGCCTTAGGGCGGGGCGACCGCGTTCGTGAAAAAAATTGAAATATACGATAGTTTTGAAAACGCAATTTCAACTAATACTGTATTGTTAAGTCCGTGCTAGACAAAAAATAATATTATGAAAAAGGAATAATAATGCAGTAATTTTTATAGTGCAATTGCGTTTCTCAGTACAGTACTGTGTCGTGTGAGTGATAACAACGAGTGAGAGAACTTGACATGAGTGAGAGCGGGCGCGGCCAGGTAGTTGAAGGCGTAGCGTGGCGAGGGGAGGAGTGATGATTCATCGCAACCGGCGCGGCGCCGGTTACTATAATATCTTACTAAAAAAGATACCATCTTTAACTTTGAAAAAACACTCAGACACACGATGGGAGAGTAGAGTGGAGAGTGTAAAGGCAATAAGATATCAAGCAAATGAAGTTAGAGATGCCCTTCTTGAAGTCAGCAACAGCACTGATGATCCGAAAACCAAAAGTGAAGCACACTCTCTTGCTGTGAACGAATTAGAAAGCTATGTTGTTGTAGGACTTGTAATATGGTATGACATCCTTTTTGCTATTAATGCAGCAAGTAAGACACTTCAAGCAGAAAACATGGATTTGAAAATAGCAACCAACTCCCTCAATGGCTTAGTCAAATAAATGGAGAGGTACCGAAATGAAGGTTACATTAGTGCGCAGATAACCGCAAAAGAAATAGCGGAAAATTTGCAGATCGAACCAAAGTTTGAAGAGAAAAGAGTGGGGCGGAAGAGGAAGATGTTTGATTATGAAAGTAGTAACATGATTGTGAAGGACCAATCTCCAGAAGAAAAATTCAAAATCGAATTCTTCTACCCAATTGTACCCAAAACTCTGAGGGACTCGCTGCTCTCCGTCACTACCTTTCACTACGACCCACACCCCAAAACCCCAGCACTGACTTTCTTCTTGATCTTTCCCACTTTATTCTCACCCACAATGCCTTCTCTTTTAATAACAACCACTATCTGCAAATCTCCGGCTGTGCTATGGGAAGTAGGTTTAGCCCTTCCTATGCAAATCTCTTCCTCGGCCTGTTCGAAGAAAATTTCATAACAAATTACCCTCTAAAACCTCTCCTTTGGCTCAGATACATTGACGACATTTTTATTCTCTGGTCGCATGACATCAATTCCCTTAACACCTTTGTCTCTTCACTTAACTCTTCCGCCTCAGTTTCTTTCACTTCTTCCATATCTAACACCAACATCACTTTCCTAGATGTGGACATTCTTCTTTCTGGAAATAACAAATTCAAGACATCGGTCCACACCAAAGCCACCAACAGACAGCAATACCTCCATTATGACAGTTGCCACCCACCACATACCAAACGTTCAATCCCTTTTTCTCTCTCCGTCCGTGGTCACAAAATCTGCAACAACCCCGAAGACCTTGATAAGTTCCTTTCCAATCTACACACTTCTCTTCGCCGCGGGTACCCCGATAAACTGTTAGTCAACAAAATTAGAAAAAAACCTTACAGGTCCAATAAACCCCGTGCCGAAAAGAAATGCTCTCCATCTCTTCTCACCACTTACTTCCCCGGTGCTCATGCCTTACAGGACATCCTGAAGGACTTGTACCCCATTCTCTCCAACCACAAATCCACCTCACAAATTTTCCCCTCTCTTCCACGGATCACGTATAAGAGACCACCTAACCTCAGCACCATCTTCAAAGCCACCCGCCCCCTTCAAAAATTGAATTCAGTCCCCACTACCCCACCCTCGCCGTGCAACCGTCCTAGATGTAAAACCTGTAAAATTTTCTCTCCACCCCCAGCCTCTTTCCTCTCCAAACTTAAATTCCTCCCGATATCTCCTTCCACCACCTGTACCTCCACCAACATCATATACCTCCTTCAATGCAACTTCTGCCCCGCTTTTTATATAGGCCAATGCTCCACCCCCCTCAACCTCAGAATAAATAATCACCGCGCCTCCTGTTGTCCGTCGTCTCCACACGCATCTCTCCCGGTCCCCACACATTGTTTTTCGCATGATTCCATCTTTAATCTATGTTTCAAAGTTTCTATCATTGCCTCCCTGTCACCCACTGACTCGCCCCTCAATCTCCACACCCTCGAATTGGCGTGCATCTGGCATTTGCAAGCCAACAAGCACCCGGGTTTGAATGTATCTTGTTGAGTTAGCCCCGTCCCAATACACCCCTCCCCTCTTCCCCCCACCTTTTCCCTTTTTCCAACACACTCCTTCCCCACTCATTCTCTCCTTTGCTGATGAAGTAGCTACTACAACTACGAAAGTCTTCAGTTATATTTTTCGTGTGAGTGTTTCCTTTTTTTGTGTCTATGTTTAGTGTCTGTGATTTGAACCTCATATTATGTGCTACGTTGCATCCCATATATATATATATATATATATTTTAAATATGCTGCTGAACTTTTCATATAAAAGATAGGGTCAGAGACAGTGAAATGAATTTCAATCTGTGCTAAGATTATTACATTATTTCATGTTTTTATAATAACCCACTACATAAGAGTGATTAAACTTCAATGCAATGGTAAGTTTATTTTTATTAGTTTATTACCATTTTGACCTGCATGTGAAATTAAAACTATCTTTTTTCATTTTACAGTAATTGCTTTAGGCTTACAACTAATTAACTTTCATAGTCTAAGTTATAAAAATACGTACCTATTGAAAAAGCACGCTTTTTATGTTTATTTTACGTTACAATTTTATGAATAAATATGATTATAAATTTTATTTGTATTATACTATTTTGAACTTAACTGCGTGATGGTATCATAACGGCGTAATTACGAAGTCTGAATATGGGAGGGGAACACATACTTAGCCAGAGAGTGGTAGGGATTCAAAATGCTCGAGTTTGTAGATGGGGTATTGAGTTTAATATTTTAAGTGAAGGGCCCCGCACTGAAGGTTTGCCACTAGCCCCGCACCTGCTAGGGCCGGCCCTGTTTTAACCCATCCTGTACCACCGGCTTACCCTCTTTTTTCCGAACCCCTTGCCTTTTAAATGTACCCATTCTTAAAAAGAATAAGACCACACTTGCCTTATTCTTAACTATTGTGTGGCTTATTATAGTTAAAAAAAAAAGTATGTGATGCTGTTGCTGTGAATTTAAAATGAATTGAACTGTGTAAAGAAATTAGAATGAGTGAATAATAATTAATAATGTAGAAATATATGTTTGCGTTTCACGGTGAAAAGGTTTTTTTAATTTTTGATGTAGTTAGCGATATTTAATTCATTAAAGTTCAAGAGAATTTTCAAATACGAGTGGGACTCGAAAACGCCCCATGATTGGCTGGCGGCAAATTGACGTCATCATTCAGTCAGAGGAAGCAGCATAGGCATTTAGACACAAGCGACGGCGTGGTTGTGAGTCATTTCTTGAATTGCAGGCTTAGTTCGAGTAATTTATTAGAGTTCGTGTTAGCTGAGGGCTATTATTTGATTTTTTTTCCTCCACTGAAAACCATAGATAACTTAAAATGATGGAATATGGTTTTTCCAAGGCTGATTCTGGCAACCTTCCTGTTATTGATTCAATCATGACAGCAAGGTATTTCAGGGAAACTGATGAATTTGGTGAATGAATTCATGGAGGATTTCGAGGAGAAGGCGTTGGAAACAGCCCCGCTCCGCCCGAAATATTTCTTCCGGTATGTGGATGACCCACTCATAGTGTGGCCACATGGAATAGAGACTTTGCCAACATTCCTGGAGCACATGAACGGCGTAAACCCCAGCATTAAATTTACAATGGAGGTGGAGAATAATCGACGACTTCCTTTCCTGGGCATCCTAATAGAACGCAAGGAAAACGGAAATATTGGACACAGCGTATACAGGAAGCCAACGCACACGGAGCTGTACCAAAATGCCTCCAGCCATCATCATCCGGCACAGAAGAAAGGCGTCCTGACCACCCTCTTCCATCGAGCCAAAGCCATATCGGATGACGCCCACCTAGTCCAGGAAATTTCACATCTAAAGTCCACCTTCAGAAAGAATGGCTACAACCATCGTGAAATCCAGGCGGCCCTAAAAAGGACCTCACTAGAAAGGAACAACAGAGAAGAAAAGGAGAAACCGGTAGCCAGAGCCTGTAAACAGATTAGAGACATCCAAGGATATAAGTTTGCCATTTGGGGGAACAGTCAAATTATATAATTTTCTAGTACGGTCAATAGAATTGATGATACTCCTTTTAGATTTAAAACCAGATAAATCTCATAGGATACTATTTATGTTTGTGGCAAGTTTGTGCGTAAGGGGCAGACACATGTGATACTATTGGTCGTACAGGAACATTTTTCCTATGAGTACTTACTTTTTCGTATGAGGAGTTATCTAATGAAAATGGTCATTAGGAAAAAAAGCCCTGGGATCCTATATCACCATTATTACGGAGTTTGATACAGATTGTCCGGTTTTGGAGACGGGGTAATATTATTTCAATCCTGTCGGGCGTGATTCGACGTCCGGAACACGGAATTGCATTTGCACTACAGAAAACTTTGAGAATTGCGCCTAACGGTGGAATATAAGTAATAATTACTACTTACAGAAAACCGTATTGCAACAGAAAATTGTGAACAACTCATGATTATAACCCTTTCTCTCCTTATATTGGCGAATAGCACGGTGTAATTCCATCCAGAATAGCAGCCTTTGAGGAGTGGAATGAGCGAAGGAAGTCCCAGGAGACAACAGCATCATCGTAGAGAAAGATGTGAATTATAGCGTAACTACTGTCTTTCAGAGGGGGAAGATTATTGAATAATAGGCATTTTGGCATAGAGTGTTTGGGAGGGATACGTTGGCAATGCATTCCTTGCTCGTACTCATTTCATTGCGTTCGTTGGGTTAGCTTTTTTGCTGCATCCAAATCAAAACCTCTCCAATCTAAACTGTGAGTTGTATGCAACATTACTGGTGCAAGTAGAATTTTTGGAGCAGCGATAATTGCTCGTCTTCTTGATTCAGACAGAGGTCCTTCAGTCATGAATGACGCAAAAAGGAGTGGAGTCAGTTTTTTTCCGTGTTTTCATTCTCTTAATTGTCATCATAAGACATTTTTACTCATTTGATGGTACCATAGCGACTTCATATGGGAATTTAACAGTTTTGCCTGCGAACAGCGCATATTTGAAAATTAGAGACAATATGCTAAGAATTGGAAAAGGGCAGAATACCTCAAAAATTCTTCAAGTACGATAAAGTAATTAAGGGATTTGCGCAGGTTAAAACTGCATTAACGTCTCATAATGCGAGGAATTTCCCGAATGCACGAACGAAATTAGAACGAGGGCTATTTTGACATCTTTAGATCTGGGCATTCTCGCATGCGTAGTGGAATTCACCGCTTTACGCAAAGTAATTTTGACTGCGTTTCCGTAAACGGCCTTGAGAGAAGTAAGCCACCAAAGCACCATCCGGGCACATAGTTCCCCTTTCATCCCGATTATAATTATTTCAATAGCACTCTAAAAAGTGAATAACCAAAATGGCTACCAGTTACACGAGAGCAAAATGGCCGTCGCGTCATATACAGCAGCAGCGTTATATTTCCCCGCAGCTCTGCCTCCGGAGATGGTAAGCCCCTCCTTCGTTCGCCATTTTCTTGCCATGCTCCGGCCACAACCGTTACAGCGTTGCCAGATTAGCATGCAACCCCTCGCTTTACTCCTACCTTCTTATGGGAGCCGTGGATCGACTTCTTCGTCCTTCCGTTAAAACCACGAATATTACAGAAGAGGACCTTCATTCTCCTCTAAATGTGTTGTCAACCATTGCTCATTTAAATGTGTTTACAAAAGTCACCACTCGCGTCGCTGACGGACAAAGTTTTCCGAGTTTCACGACGAAATACGATATAATTAGGCATTAACCGAAATTTGCATACATGATGATGCGATGTATCAAATGTTCAACTTTTAAATGCCATTCCTCGCAGTTGTAAACATAATAATGCAAATTAACGGAAAAGGTGGATCACATTGCACTCATCACCGCGCCGCGGACATATTTGGGAACTTTTAAAATGCGACCGAAGAAGCAACAGCAATCAGCCTACTATGGGGCCTCCTCGATGCAGTCTCCTTGGATGAAAATACGTACCCTGTCAAAGATGTCTATCATGTGAACATAAAACGTTAGGAGTTATCCTCGTACACGGCGCCGTTTGAATTTGTTTACATTTCTCATCTTCCCCTACATCCCTTTACTTGACTCTCCCTCCGAGAACTCGCCAAAGGAGGGACGGTAGAGGCCGTCTAGCAGCGACGGCTGACGTGAAGTGGGGCATTTTATGATGTTTTCTCTAAGAACCTTCTGCTCGCCGTGGAAACATGCGAGTCTAGGAGCTACTAGATATAGTACTGCCGCGGAGTTTGAAGCCATTTATCGTCCTGTGATTCATTGACATACGTGCCACGTAATTCAGCCTTAATTATACCAATGCAATTGGGATTTACATCTACATCTACATAATACCCTGCGAACCACCTCTATGGTGTTTGGCAGGGGGTGATCAATCACCAGCATGCAGCATGCATTTGGACTCCCAACTGCACACCACACCGTCGAAAAAAGTCCCCTATACTAGCAAACTATACTACTATATGCTGTGAGAAATAATAATTGAATTAAGAAACATGCATTAATTTTTACATATGTTAGTAGGCTACACTACAAGTCATGCAATCTATTTACGAGTTCTATTGCTGCCGTTATAATCTCTTATTGATCGTGGAAAAAATGACATTCCGAATCTGTCTGTTCTACAATCTATCTCTCTTATTTTATTTATATGATCTGATCTTCCGTAGTATGTTGGCGTCCGTAAGATATGGTTAACTTCGTCAGAAAAGACACTGCTCTTGAATTTATCTAAAAGATTTAGTCTATTTTTCAATCTACGGTCCGGCCGAGATTCCCATCCGAGTTTATCTAAGAGGTCAGTTACACTAACAAGACTATCGTAACGACCTTTCACATACCTGGCAGCTCTTCTTTGCACGCGTTCTAACTCTTTTATTAAGCCTTTTTCATGAGGGTCCCAATCGACATCATCAATCGACAGTAATGCCGACTGGAATGCATTAAATGTTCTATTTGCTCCCTTATTTTTGCCTAAATCCACTGGGGACATAAATGACGTAGCATTGAGTGATTCAATGGTGTGTAGGTAGGGAAGACCGGAAGAAGCTTCGACGTTAGAATAAAAGTGTAATTAAGTGCTTGCAAAAATAACGAAGCCATGGGAGCGATTTTATAATGAATATTTTAAAATTATGCAACGACCTCCGGTAATAGACCTCAAGAGAGCAGTTGGAAACCGTTAAAATGATTCAAAGTCAGGACAGCACAAAGATAAATGAATATCGCTACCCATCCCTTTCCCCTAATCTGGCATCTGTTTTAAAATTCATATCTTCCTCCGTTAGATAACTGGATAACAATAATAAGTTAAATACATCATAATTTACGCCTAAAGAAAACGATTACCCATCGAAATCCAGGTTGCGTTATGTAAAAAAGAAGGGGTATAAAATATCCAAGAAAATAACTTAATTGGCCAATTTATAAGACATGTTAGCCTTAAGAAAACAATCGTAGAGGGACAGATGGAAAGGGAACGGCCACAAGTGAGTTACATAGGAGAGGTTATAAAGGGTGTAAAAGAGAAGATAAGCGCTGCTATAAAAAGGCTCGCATAATATAGAAAAATAGGAAGATGCGTCAAACACTCCAACGACCTATCACGGGGTAAAGAAAAAACGTTGTGGTACTGCTAACGCCTATTAAGTAAATTTTGCAATCTGTTTACTTTATTTTAATGTCGTGATCACGTCAACAATATAGACGAAAAACGAAGGATATAATTGAAGATATAAAAGGAAGGTTAACGAAGGATAGCAGTATAATTCATTTCCTTTAATTCTACCTTTTTTCAAATTCTACCTTCGCGATATAAGATTCTAGAACGTTCAATACATTTACCATGGTCATAAGGCTATATGCCTTTGCGAATTACATCGCTGACTCTTCTCATTTCACCGACTCATTATTAATTATTATCATTGAGAATTCAGGCTTCAGAGCACACCACAGAAATAAGACGTGTGTAAACGTAGTGAAGCAAAACAATAAGGCAGAGGAGATCACGAGGGGAGGATAAAAGAAACTGACTGAAGATAACATAGTGTTTGGTCGAATCTTGCTTTGTATTGGACAAAAAAATGTTACCAGTAAGACGCCGAATATTTAATAAAACATTTGTTACATATATAGCAAATTATTTCTTAATCATCAATATTTTAAGGATCTTCCTTAGTTGATTGCTGTTTAATTGAAATATGCATTGAAGATAACTGGCTCTCTTTGCTTCGGTGAGGGATGCTGATAGAATGTTCATCGCCCAACGGGCGTCTTAAGGTGAGGTGCTTGGCTTCACGAAATGCTGAATTCAGGGAGTGGCATACGTTACTGTGAATGAACCCCTAACCCAGAGTATTCTCTCCTTTTGCCAGTTTATAATATCGGCTTTTCTCATAAATGTTGTTATTACCTTGTACGGGTTTGTACAGGTTGGCTGAACCTCGTTCCACATAGTCATCGTGCAAGTAAATGAATTATTGCGAATGATTATGGTCTATAATAATAAAAAAAGACTAATAATCTTCAAATAAGAAAATGAAACGCGTGACTCGATGCAACGATATTTTAACTGCTCAATACCGCTAACGCCGAGTTTTTGTCCATCCTTTACCACCGACTGACCCTCGTTTTCCTAAACGCTAGATCTTAAAATGTATGCCATTTTCAAAAAGGATAAGAAAACTCTGCCTATTCCTAACTTTTAAAGAGCTCATTGTAGCTTAAAATGGGTATATGATGCTCCTGGAGCGAATTTAAAAAATATTTGAAATGTAGAAAGAAATGCAATTCAAGTGAAGGAGTTTAAAGAATTATAAGTTAATTTTTCCACATCGGGAATTAAATTTAACAATAATCAGCATCACAGTTGCATATTTACTCCAATAGGCCACTGCTTGAAGTGCAATTTTATAATACGTAAAATATAAATTCACAGTAAAAAACTGGTGACGCATACAGTGAATGCAGCCGTAATAATTATTAAATGCAACACAAATCGAAACAGAATTAAACATTTTTGAAAGTATCAAGTTCATATATGTTCACGCGCAAGCGAAGACTATCTTAATGATCCCTCCATCACTGATCCGATCAGTCCGCAGTATTGTAGTAACATGTACGAGTCAAGGTATTTTAGAGCTATATTATCGCGTAAGTTATTATTGCCCCTTTCTTGTGCGCTGAAAAAATGACATATTAAATCTATCGGTTCTGCAGTGTATCTACCTAATGCTATCCTTGTGATCGCTTTTTCCATTATAAATAGTCCATCTCTAAACTACTTAAACGTCAGGGAAATAGTATTTTATTTGAAATATTCTCATTAGATTAAATCTAAGTATTTACTTTCGAAGAATTAGATTTTCGAATTCTAAATGCTCATTAATTCAGTTATATTTAAATGTTTTTCGTAGCAATTATTTTAACAAATCTTGCTTCTCGCTTTTGTATTCTACATTCGAAACCATTCGTTTACCTCCGGAATATTTTTTCTTGAGAGGATTTCATCTTGTTTGATTCTTTAAATTTGAAGAATCTGCAAATCCTTGGAATAATAATGCAGTGGTTTCCCCTATCCTTCCATATCGCGATACTACAGCCGTTAAAGGAAATGATACCGCGATCGCAGTGATATATATGTGTCGCTTTGCTGACTGCTGAGCTCTCGATCTTCACTCATATGATAAGTCGGGCATTTATTTTTATATTTTCTTTGCTTTTGTTTGGTAACAGTGCTTCTGAATATAATTTTTTTTAATTTACAAAGTAATACTGGTACAATAAATCTCATTTTCTGCTAATATTCATGAAATGCTTTTGTTTTCGTCTACTTTACACCTACTCGTTCCCCAATTTTTATTATAATCTATTCTGTTATATTTAATTTGCTTTTTCTACTCAGAGGATACCTCCAAACTTATTATGTTCCCCTAATAGAGAAATCGAGGAAAATCGGAGGTTTCACAGCCTTCTATCCACGGCGAATATAAGTATTGAAGCGGTTTTCTCGTAAGCTCCCCTTCGCACGCTCCTGATTGGCTGAGGGACGGCGGCCTATACGGATCGACGGAAACGCCCTTCGCGTTGGGGCCTCTGTGCACGTATCTAAGAATCCACGGTCAAGGAAATGGCGAGCTTTGAGGATGTTGTGGAATCGTTTCACGTATTCCGAGTGCGGCATTCTTCAAAAACGCTGACATTCTGGAACTATATCTATATCCAGAGTGTCATACGTACGAGGGGGATGGTATGCAACAAGTGGTAATTTATTATAAATAATATACCTTGCCGCTGGAGACGATTGGTCGATGCCACAAGCGAATACATTGGATATTTAGTCTTTACCAAGATATTATATAAATATGTATGTACACCATAAGTTTCATTAAATGACTGCTGTTAGCATATAATATGTTGGTGTTTTCAATACCTTTTTATGCACCAGCCACCCTGTACACTGGAGTTGAAGAAAATTTCATTTATTTAAGAGAAGTTAATAGATGTACTTACACAGTCTTCCGTTGGTTGAAGTTTCCTGATTCATCACTTCTAAAAATTAAAAAAAATGAGTCTTGTGTTATATTCCTTGAAAAATTCTGTGTCTTTATACAAAATGGGAATTTTTATTTCTTCTACACCTTGAGCTTGCTTTTTATGCAACGTTCTAGGAAATTTACCAACTACTTTCTTAGATGAATGTAATCTTCATACTTTCACAATTTCTGTTGCCGGCAGTGAAATTAAATATGCCCTACTAATTAGTTAAATGGTTATTTTCTCCTTATTCTCGTATCTCTCTTACGTGTAACTCTGTTTTAGAGTCAATCATTACATTGAACAATCATTCACTGGGAAGGATTCGTTATTTGGACGGGAATCTGTTTCAATCATTTTTTTTCAAATGCTGATTTTTTTATTGCGTTGGTGTCCTGTGCTTTATTTTGTACCAGAGCTCGTGTAGTTCTCGTATGGTTTATGGGTAAATGCTGGTCACCTGCGACGGTGAATTTTCCTCCACTCATTCAATTTCAATGGCATTTCACGAAAATTACGTTAATTCCTTTTCATAAAGTACATTTAGATGATGGCTACCAACTGAAATTTCATTTCTTATTTCTCGTTATTCTGTTATTTTCATCACCATTTACATGTAACTCTATCATCTCCTGCAGGGACAGAAGAGAGAACATTTCTCTTCATAGCTGCGAGGCAAAGGAATGCTGCTCTCTTCACGGGCAGAAAAGGCTCTGTTGGGTAGGTTGAAAGTGCTCACATCAATCATTGTCTGGAAAAGATATTTCATCCACTTACCTGGTGAAATGTGTAATGGTTATTACTATTTCAGGAAAGTGGCCAAAGACATTGGATATCCCGGTTGGCATCTGTCTTTAAAGAAGAAGTGGGAGAATTTGGTGGACAGATACAAGGTATTCACATCTGATAGATATTTTTAGATTCTTTACCATTTATTTTATGTTGAAGTGACCCTCTTCAGTGAGCAAATTCCCCTTCCAAGTATAGAGTGCTAATTAATGTAGCATTTGGTTCATATTCCACATAACCTTGTGGATTTTATATATTCCTGATAATTCTCCTTTGAGTTCCCATTTACAATGAATCATGTAAAAATTTTGCTTCGTGTCTTTTTGGCAACAATCTTCAAAAATATCTCCTGCTCACTCACTGTAATGCTTCTTAAATATATTTTCCTGACATCCAATTTGATGTTGCCTCTCTTGTGGTACCATATAAATTACAATATCTATTTCCTTATGAGAACTATTCTTTGTCGATTTTAAGTGTTCCTATCTTACATTTATTTGTGACAACACTCAATTTGCGCCGTTCCTATGCATGCTAATCTGTTGGTATTTTTCCCTGAATTCATCTTGAATGTACGCTTTAACCTGTATGAAATGAACTGAAATCAACTAAGCAAACGTTTACCTTCATGTTACAGAAGTGTAAATACCCCAGGAGTGGGGTCAGTACGGAGGGAGGAGATAAGGGGCCACTGACATGGCGGTATTATGATGCCATGGACCTCATACTATCCTCTCAGCATAACATAACGCCGCCTGTGATCGTGGGTAGTGGGGAAGGTGCTTCATCTATAGCAAGAAGCCAGCCTGTTCCCCAATTGACCTCCACCAGACCCATCGAGGAAACTCCTTCAAGGCAGAAGCGTGGGAGGGAGGAGGCCTTGGAAGTCCTGACGTATCTTCAGGAGAGTGATCGGGTCTGGCAGAGGTCAATTGGGGAACTTGTAAAAGTTCAAAAGGAGGTTGCCGATGGAATAAGGGATATATTAGATGAGATCAGAAATAAAAGATAAAATATACTATGTATTTTTTGTTTCCTTTTTCTTGTAATGGTCCTCTTTTTATGTTTAGCGACCCTCGTCACTTGGATTTAGGTGTCTCCATGGTCTGTGGATTTGGATGTTCATTGTCATGTGGAATTTCTAGTACTAACTAAACTTGCTCCATGATAGACTGAAATTTCCTCACTGAAACCACTTGTCATTTTAGAAAATATTTTCTTGCCTTGAGTGTTGTTACTGCCCTTCAAATTTTCTTATTATATCTTTCGGCTGTGAATGGAGTCTCCTATATGCCTACTAGACCATATGCATTTTAAAATCATTCGCTACATTAGTGTCATTAGGCTTGGTCTCATTTGCCTGCATACATTTTCTGTCCCATGGTCCTTCAATGCTATGAGGTAAAACATATTTTCGGAATATATGGAGTTAAAATTTTCAGGCTACTCTATCAAGGCTGTTGAATTCTCAGGGATGTGGTGTAAAGGTAAGGTACCTAAGACTTCATTACTGTTCAGTTATTGTGGAAGGTGGAACTTTTTAGATTAGATTTTTTTATTGATGCAATAGCTTGAGATGTCTCCCTGGTCAGTTTATATTTTGCACTCCCCTTGACATATCAAATAGTTATTTGAAGATAAATCTGGTCATTCATTGCTGGCTAGGCTACAAATGTTAGGATAGTTACATACTTATAGGCAGCTGTCAGTATATTATTCTTAGCACCAATTAGACCCCTCCAGGTATTACACTAATTACAATTTAGCCATTTAACTCCCCAATGGGTTTAGACAAAAAAGAGGAGTACATAGTACCTTAAATGCTTTCCAGGTGGCCTTACTGTCAATAGATGAATGCGCTAACCTAAGGTACTGCATTAAGGAGGCCCATTTCCATCTCATGGAGGGCTGTTCGTAAAAGAAAATACATTCATTACTTGTATTATGAACCGAATCACTCAAGGCTAAGTCATTTACGTCCCCAATGGGTTTAGACCAAATTAATGGAGAAAATAGTATATCTAAAATGCTTTCAAGATGGCCTTACTATCGATTGATGAATGTGCAAACCAAAAGGGCTGCGATGATGAGACTTATTTCCATCTTATATAGGGCTGCTCGTAAAAGAAGCTACATTCATTACTTTAGCAGTAAGTATATCGCAATTGCATTGGTATAATTAAGGCTGAATTACGTGGCACGTAAGACAATGAATCACAGGCCGATAAATGGATTCAAACTTCGCGGCAGTACTAGATCTAGTAGCTCCTAGACTCGCATGTTTCCACGGCGAGCATAAGGTTCTTAGAGAAAACCTCATAAAATGCCCCACTTGCGCCGCCGTAGCTAGACGGCCTCATCCCTCCCTCCTTTGGCGAGTACTCGGAGGGAGAGTCAAGGGAAAGGGATGTAGGGGAAGATGAGAAATGTAAACAAATTCAAACGGCGCCGTGTACGAGGATACCTCCTAACGTTTTATGTTCACATGGTAGAATGCTTCTACAAGGCTACGTATTTTCAGCCAAGGACACTGCATCCAGGAGACCCCATAGAAGGCTGATTTCTGTTGCCTCTTCGGTTGCGTTTTAAAAATTTCCAAATATGTCCGCGGCGCGGTGATGACTGCAATGTTATCCACTTTTTCCCATAACTTGCATTTTTATGTTTACAACTGCGAGAAATAGCAATGTAAAGTAAGGAACCTTATATCACATGTATAATAATATCGGTTGACACCCCTAGCTACATCTTATTTCCTCGTGAAACTTGGATAATTTTGTCCGTCAGCGACGCGAGTGGTGACTTTTGTAAACCAATCTAAAGGAACGGCGGTTGACTACACGAAGAGACACCTCTCTTTTCTAAAATTCGTGGTTCTAACGAACGGACGGAGAATTCGATCCACGGCTCCCATAAGAAGGTAGGAGTAAATGTAGTTGCTTGTTAATATGGCAACGCTGTAACGGTGGTGGGCGGAGCATAGCCAGATAACGGCGAACGAAGGAAGGGTTTACCATCTGCGGAGGCAAAGCTACGGGGAAATATACCGCTGCTGCTGTATATGACGCGACGGCATTTTGCTTTCGTGTAACTGGTAGCCATTATGGTTATTCACGTGGTAGAGTTCTATTTAAATATTTATAATCGGGATGAAAGGGTAATTATGTGCCCGGATGATGCTTTTGTGGCTTAATTCTCAGAAGGCCGTGTTAAGAGACGCAGTAAAAATTCGGTCGTGTGAAGCGGTGAATTGCGAGAACGCATGCGAGAATGCATGGACGAGAGATGTGAAAATAGCCCCGTTCTAATTTCGTTCGTGCATTCGCGCAATTCCTCGCAATATGAGAAGTTAATACGCAAATTCTTCCCCTAATTACCTCGTCATATTTGAAGAAATTTTTAAGCTAATCAGCCATTTTTCAGTCAATTGCATGATGTCTCTTAAATTTTCAAATGTGCGCTGTTTGCATGCTAAAACTATTACATTCGCATAATAAGTCACTGTAGTCCCATAATATGAGTTAAATATGTATTATGCTACCAAAGACAATAAAAACACGGAAAAAATTGTTTCCACTCCTTTCTGCATCTTTCATGACTGAATGGGAATTGTATCCGGAAATTTAATATTCAGGTATGTATCAAAAAATATAACTCCTTCATAAGGTTCCGCTCATTGAGCGGAACCTTATGAAGGAGTTATATTGGTTATTGGGTATGATCTCAGCCATGGCAGAGACAGTATGGGCTAAGAAGTCGGTTCTGAATGTCAGAAAAAGAGCTACTCAAACATAAAGGTCCTGCGAGGAAATTTCTGAGGCCCATACCTCTAAAAAGTTTAAGTGTCTGAGAGCAGCGTGCATCCTGGAGAAGCGAAAGATAACCTACATCAGTTAGTCACTTATGTGGAGCAAATTGCAGCTTGGATACTTTATATTGCTCTCCTTTGAAATTACATTCTTTGGCTTCTCGCAGTTGACACTTAAGTAGAATAAGAAAGATAACATAGGCTAAGCATCTCCTTGTTTCATAAGTATATGGTGCATTGAAATTAATGAACCCATCCTTAGATAATGTAATTGGTGATGAAGATGAGAGTGAGTCAACTTATCTAGCAAAAGGCAGCCAACTTGGATGCCCTGCTGACTGAGATTAAGAATAATTAGCCGATATGGTAAAATTAAAATATTGACCCTGATTTATCTCGACTAGAATCCTCGGGAGATGCCTGGTGCTAAAGATAAAGTCACTGTGAGTAGGAATGAGTACACGCAGAAGAGGTTGATTTTATTTCAGTCATGAAAAGGCAGTTATCATAATGGATTTTTGTAAAAACTTTTAACTGTGGATGAAGTTCAAAGTTATCACTGGACCAATTTATTATACATCATACTCCCTTGCTTCATTTACCTCAAGAAAGATGGTACTATCACTACCTCATCTCATTGTTTCATATCCGATGACCTTAACTATGATGTGGCCTTTGTTACTGAAGTGCAACATCACCTGATTGGAGTTTTAAAGAGAACTTCACCTGCGATCCAAGAAGTTCAGTACTTTACTGATGGATGTGCTGAGCAATATAAAAACAGCAAGTCTTTTTTTAAATTTGGTTCGGTAGAGAAAATGAAACAATAATATGAGCAAGATTTTTTTTTATTCCTTGACAGTTATTAAATTTCTGCAACCATTAATAGCACAGAATGTATAACAGTCAATTAAATGGCAATGTATATAAATGGAATGAATTGATAAACACAGCTAATGAGCTTGACCTTCCCTCTGCAATGAAGCAACCAGCCTTTCCATGAAACCTTCCCCATGGACATCACCCTCTACCACCCTCAAACCATTTCGCTGCCGCTGCTGCATGTTGTCCTGCAAGGGAAAATATGCATTATATTTAGTGCCACGTAATTCAGCCTTAATTATACCAATGCAATTGCGATATACTTACTGCTAAAGTAATGAATGTAGCTTCTTTTACGAACAGCCCTCTAAAAGATGGGAATAAGGCTCATCATCGCAGTCCCTTTGGTTTGCACATTCATCAATCGATAGTAAGGCCATCTTGAAAGCATTTAAGATATACTATTTTCTCCACTAATTTGGTCTAAACCCATTGGGGACGTAAATGACTTAGCCTTGAGTGATTCGGTTCATAATGCAAGTAATGAATGTATTTTCTTTTACGAACAGCCCTCCATGAGATGGAAATGGGCCTCCTTAATGCAGTACCTTAGGTTAGCGCATTCATCTATCGACAGTAAGGCCACCTGGAAAGCATTTAATGTACTATGTACTCCCCTTTTTTGTCTAAACCCATTGGGGAGTTAAATGGCGTAGCCTTGAGTGATTCAATGGGGTCTACGTGGCGCAAACAGGAATAAGCTTCGACGTCATGAAGAAAGAACATTTCCTTGCAAGTCCTTACAAAAAAAACGAAGCCACAGGAGCGATTTTAAAATAAATATTCTTAAACTATTCAAGGACCTCCGTGAATTGGTCTCTAGAGAGCAGTTGGAAATTTTAAAACTTATTGAAGGTCAGGACAGCAATCATATAAACGAATATCGCTACCTTTCCTTTTCTCCGAAACTGGCATCCGTTTTAAAATCATCTCTTCCTCCGTTAGATAACTGGATAACAATAATAAGGTAAATAGGGGAGACTGGGGCACAGTGGGACAGTTTTAGCATTTCATTTTTATTTCCCACAGAACTATTGGAAATGGTCCATTTGGTACTATTGCTTGGAGAGTAAATTCTAAAACGTATAAAAATCATGAAGCAATACAATTACCTCAAAGTAGTTGAAATACTTAAGATTCTTCTTTGCTAAAAAGTGTCCCCCTCTGCCCCAGGCTGGGGCACAGTGGGACAGTGCACGGAGCAGAGTAGGACAGGCTTGCATTACTCATTAAAATACAAAGTTTTTAATTGATTGAGGGTACAAATGAATTGATTTACATTAGTAGGTGAAGTATATATGCAAGCGAACATATTTATAGAGGACATTTTTATTCAAGATACATGAGCGGATAAAAAATATTTATTCATGTAATGGAGAACTTGCACATTTTTTGGAAAAAAATAGAGGAGATAGAGGACGATGCTAACGGCGCAAAAAACGGCGTTCGAAAGGGGGCGTGGTTGATTCTGTGTGTCTGACGTCACAACTGCCGTTCCGAGGACTCCGGGGCAGTTCCGCAGCGGGGGCCCCCGTTCCGGCCGCATCCTCGGCGACTCTGGGCGGCTCCAACGCGTTGCAACGGGGAAAAAGAGCACGGGCGGAGTTTGGGGAGGGCAGGGGAGCCCTAAATGGTAATTAAATGCAACTTAAATGGCAATTGGAGCCTAAGTCTGTAACTTGAAAGCTCTTTTCTCCGGAGAAACGGTTTTCTACCGTAGATTTCTCCCAACTGAAGTCTTTAACTTGGCGGAGAAAAGATCAGTTCCTGGCTGCTACCGGAGAAAACTCTGATTCTCGGTATCGGATAGGAATAGTGATTGGCATGAAAAATATTGAATCCGAAGCCCGTGATTGCGTGAAGAACCAATTAAATTGCTTGAATCAAATGACATACGAGCGGGAAAGCAAATGATTCTCACTTGTAATAAGGGCAATTGAAAATAACATTTTAGTCCTTACAAAAAAAAGAAGCCACAGGAGCGATTTTAAAATGAATATTCTAAAATTATTCAAAGACCGCCGTGAATTGGTCTCTAGAAAGCAGTTAGGAATTTTAAAAGTTATTGAAGGTCAGGAAACCACTCAGATAAACGTTTATCGCTACCCATATTTTTCTCCTATTCTGGCATACGCTTTAAAAATTATCTCTTTCTCCGTTAGGTAACTGGGTAACAATAATAAAATAAATACATCATAATTTACGCCTAAAGTTCTATCAATTAAGTTATGCATCGAGAAGTAGTTATTACTCTTCAACTAATTAATACCTGAAGGGTCGCATGTGGGATGCTCTGCAGGGGGTATGCTTATCGTTAGCATACAGCGTTTAAGGTCTAATACCACATGCACACCACACGGTCGTGTAACTGCTACAAACAAAGAAAAATGAAAACATGCAACGAGTCGTCTTGGAGAGTGACGCCATTGATTTAAAATCGAGGAACCGTTGTTAACCTTAATGATACGAGCAAAGAATGACTTCATATCTGTTTTGCAATCTATTTCCTTTATTTTACTCTCGTGATCACGTCAAAAATATAGACGGAAAACGAAGGATATAAGCTTCTAGTACGTTCATTACATTTACCTTGGTCATAAGAATATATGCTTTTGCGAAATAAATCGCTCTTACTAGTCTCTTGACATTTCACCGACATAACAATGAATATCAGTTATTATCATTTGAGAATTCAGTCTTCAGAGCACAACACAGAAATATGACAAGTGCGTGAACGAAGTGAAGCAAAACGTTACGGCAGAGGGGTTCACGAGGGGAGGATAAAAGAAGCCGACTGAAGAACAAATAGATTTAATATGTCGTTCTTTCCTGTCAGGGATGGCCATGCTCCTAGTGCCTTCAATGTAATTCGCTAAACCGACCAAATTTACTTTTTCTTTTTCCCTTTTCTGGTTGCTATTTTCAGCATGTTTTTTTAATGATCCTAGATAAATAAATAGTTGCGATAGGTTTTTTTAACTTTCCCGTAGGTATTATGTAGTATTTGGTCCAATCTTGCCATTGTCTCTGACAAAAATATTTCCAGCAAGACGGCGAACATTTAATAAAACATTTGTGACATATATACGTAACAAATTATTTCTTAATCATCAACCTTTTATGGACTTTACTTAGTTGATTGGTGTTTAATTGAAATATACATTGAAGACAACTGGCTCTCTTTGCTTCGGTGAGGGATGGATTAATGTCGATAAAATGTTCATTGGCCAACGGGCGTCTTAAGCTGAGGTGCTAGGCTTCACGAAATGCTGAATTCAGGGAGTGGCATACGTTACTGTGAATGCACCCTTAACCCAAAGTATTCTATCCTTTTACCAATTAATAATATCAGCTTTTCTCATAAATGTTGTTCTTACCTTGTACGGGTTTGTACAGGTTGGCTGAACCTCGTTGCACATAGTCATTGTGCAAGTAAATGAATTCTAGCGAATGAAAATGGTCTATAATAATCAAAGAAGAATAATATGCTTCAAATAAGGAAATTAAACGCATGATTCCATGCAACAACGTTTGAACTCTTCATAAACGCTAACGTCGCGTTTTTATCTATCCTTTACCACCGACTGACCCTCTTTTCCTAAACACTAGCTCTTAAAATGTAGCCATTAACAAAAAGGATAAGAAAACACTTAGCCTATTCCTAACTTTTATAGAGCTCATTTTAGCTTAAAATAGGCATGTGATGCTCCTGGAGCGAATTTGAAAATATTTGAAATGCAGAAAGAAATACAATTCAAGTGAAGGAGTTAAAAGTATTATAAGCTAATTTTTCCACACCGGGAACTCAATTTAACAACAAGCAGCATCACAGTTGCACATTTACTCCAATGGGCCACTGCCTGAAGTGTAATTTTTATAATACGTAAAATATAAATTCACAATAAAAAACGGGTGAAGCACACCGACAAAAATCGAAACAGAATTAAATACTTTGAAAGTATCTAGTGCATATGTGTTCACGCGAAGACGTTCTTAATAATCCCTCAATCACTGGTCCGATCACAGTATTGTACTACCCAGTACGAGTCAATGCATTCTAGGGCTAAATTATCGCTTAAGTTATTATGGCCCCTCTCATGTGCGCTGAAAGAACGACATCATAAATCTATCGGTTCTGCTGTCTCTCCATAATGCAGTGGCGGATACATGTGGGGGGCGCGGGGAGCGCGTACCCTCCCCTTGCGGGGACGCCTGTATTGCCGACCTGCCGCACGCCACGCATATCGCAATAGGCATAGACCATATGAACTAAGTAGTTTATGTAGTGACTTTCTTTCGTAGACTATGCACTTTTTATGGTCTAAGGGAATAGGAAATAAAGTAGCTAATATCTGGTGGCCGATTTGAGATATTACGTAGAGATGATCGGCCAGTCCATAACTCGTGCTTAATCGTGGCGGTAAACGAAACTGATGTGATATCCGTATTTTATGAATCGAATTTTACTCCCTTTCATATACAATGGGAGCCAATAGAATTCCTTTAAGCATTTAAAATTCAAAGAATGCTGCATTTGACTTTAGAAAATGTAAACATTTTCAAACTGATTGAAAATAATAAAAATGACAGACATTTCTCAAATCCTCGTTGTTGGGTATTGTAAAATACGATGTAGCGCAAAGACGTTTAACCTCCTCGAATTGATTGATTATTCTTCGAAAAGCCAATTGTCGCGTTCTTACCACAATACATATTTATGCAGGCATTACCCATGATGTATCAGTAAAAACCCGTAAAAAAATAAAAATATTTCAAGAATAGCGTGTTTCCGATCGTTTAAGGCATATTTCTAGTATATAAAGATAGTCATTATATCTTCTGTTCTTGAGGTTATATTCGAGCTAGTGGAATAGCCAGTGGAATAAGTCAATTCTGCCGTTATTGTTTTTTTCTTGATTCCTATGGTAACCGTGTTGACTCATTACGTAATTGAAATCTCAATTCCGACGCAGTCGTTCTCTTTATTAATATATTGGTTACTCAAATGCAGGAATAACACTTCCTAATACATTATCGTCTTCCATCACTTTCTAGTTTCAACTATAGGAATGATTCAAAACGTAAAGGTACTGAAGGCACCGGAATTTAATTTATTCACCCAACTTCTTTAAATATGGTCAGAAATGCGTCGTTGTTGGTATTAATATTTCTCAAATTTCCTGCATGTAATGTATCTTGTGTATGTATTGAGGTTTAACATTAACTGCGATAAGTTATTCTTTATCTTCATAGAGCAAAATACTACCAGTGACTCATACTACCAGCCGACTTCTTGGAAAGGGAAACGTGGGAAAGTCGGAGAAAATGTGATACTCTGAAAGATATCCACTTCCTATTACTCTCATGTAACCTGATAGCGAGAGTGACTTTCTCATTCCTCCCATTCAACAGATCTATATCCCTCTCTTCCACCTTCAACACCCCCTTTTACCTCTGATCCTCCCTCGCCTTGACACTTAATTTAGTGCAGCACCTGGATTTCCTTCCCTATGGCAATTCGTTCGTTCCTTTCATCAGTCCAGTCATAGTTGAGGTATAGTTGTACTTACTTCTGTATCACGCCCGCACGTCCGCGTCAAGGAATTTTTATAAGGTTTTGTCTGTCACATAGATATCTCACCTTCGAAAGAAGTCGCGACCATTTTAGTGATCTCGATTCTATAATTTATTGGCACTTGTTCGAGCTAAGTTGCGAATATTCTACTGTTGAAAGTTACAATCACCGCGATAACTTGGAAGTGATAAAAAGTGAATAACTCCGATTATTGGCTATTACCACGGAGTTCATTCAGTGTTGTGCTTAGTGGTGTTAGAAATACGTAGAGTGTGATCGTGTGTGTGTTATTCCTTAGTGTATTAGTAATGCATTTATTAGTTCTAATAAGAAAGTGTTTATTCGAGAATAATTGGTATCTAATTAACCTACGTTGCGTCGTAAAAATACAATAAAATGGACCGTTACGTATTAAGAAAAAGAAAAGTAAAAACACCTGAAGATTCCGGTCAGTATATAGCTGCAAAAACGCCATTAAATGTACAGACAGAGCCCTGCCCGTCGTCGTAACTTCCACACCAAATTTCATCGCCTGATTCCTTCAGCCCAGTGGATATTGGAAACTATTGGGATATGTTAGAGTCAGAAAATATCAGTGATGATATAAAATACAAGCTTCTCACGGCTCCAAGGAAATCTGAAAAAGGTTAATATATCTTTCCTACATCATAGCACAATAAAAGGGGAGGTGTTGAACGCACGCAAGTGCACTTGACCATTTTGATCAGTATCCATGGCTGGCGTTCTTACAGGTTTAAGAGGGACTATTTTGCATTAAGTGTTAAATTTTTGTGAATAATAAATTGGTTGGAGGAAAGAATTCCATTATCGGCAAGAAACTTGTGACTTGACACTTACAAAGTTTGCCATACCTACTGGTAAATATGGTGACCTCGCGACTCTCTCTCGGCTGAAGTACCACGTTGAAGCGTCAGCAAATGCAAAATTATTTTTTGGCGACACGAGACAACCGCGAACTTCAGGTCATAAATCATTGTCAAGACATAGAATGGAAATCATTAGAGAAAATAAAGACCGTCTTGTGCCTATAATAAAAACAATCATATTTCACGGTTAGCAACATATTCCTTTGCCAGGGCATAAAGATGATGGGAGTGTATTAAAAAACGAAAATGATTGTGAAAGTATAGTAAGTAAGGACGTAAACTTTAGAGCTCTTCTAAGACTTACAATTAACGCTGGAGACCTGCAACTAAAACATCACCTTGAGACTACTAAAGCGAACCTCACTTGCATAAATAAACAACGTGTAACGAACTTATTTCATGCTGTGAAACAGTGATGTTATCGAAAATACTGAAGGAAACCAAAGATTCTCGTAATACAGCATCATCTTCGATGAGGCTACGTACTTAGCGCACGTCGCGCAATAGTGTGCTTTCCTAATATTCTTTAATTGCCTAAATCTAAATATTATGACACCTGGAGGACATATTTCACGAGTTTCGATTTTTAAATGTCGATATCTATTTTTCGCGATTAAATGAAAAATGAAAATTTTCACGTACACGAAAACGCGACGGCTAAGTATGAATGCTGGGAACTGCCCGTGTGACGTCTAGCTGCTGGTGTGTGAGGCCACCTGGGTGTGAGGGTGTGAACGCCGCTACGGTGCAGGCTGCTTGCTGCAGAACACGGCGGTAGCGTAGAGTACCTAGCTAGCAGGTAGCACTTGGATTAAATAAGGATTATTAATACCCTATCAAAGGAAGGAAACTTTCCGACTTTAGGTATTTTTAATGTGTGATTATTAAGTGATGTTTCCCTGACCTCTGTGCCTCATGTATGAACTAGTGACCTCAGACGATGTAAAACTCCTGTCTACTCGTATAGAATCTAGGTCCCTGTGACGTCACGTGGAGCAGCATCGCATGGGCGCCATATTTGCCTTTTTCGAAGTAGGTTAAAAATTGACAATTAACATTTGTCTAAACTGCGATTTCTAAACCCAAATAATTTGTATATTTTGAATACAGTGATGATGGGTATCAATTTGCAATCATTGCCTTTAGTTTTCTTTGATGGAGGATACTACCCTATTGTGTTTAGCTGCAATATATGTCGATGGCGACGGAAAATTAAACGAAAGGTTTATGGGTTTCGTTGGCCTCCGTAAACACGTCAACTGTAATGCTACGCTCTTGATTGTAGTAAAAATATTGACAATGAACCTCAAGAGAGTCAACAGCGTAGTATTACTGGTGAAGAATCGGGTATTACGATTCTAAGAAGAATGGAAAGCCTTTCTCAATCACTCTAGAAAGCCTATCTTTATCACTGTAGAACTGTGTGTGAATGGGCTGTGATGGCTGCTCAGTTAACATGTAGGGATTGAAAGGAGCTGTGGCTACAATAAAAAAAGAAAGCCATGAACGTACAAGTAGTACCGTGTCGAAATCATCAGCTCAACCTCGCTGTCTCTCGCAGTTGTCATGTTACTAGTGTGAGAAACTCACTTGGTACCATTGAAGAAGTAGTATCGTTCTTCACGGCGTCTAGCCAGCGGTTCGCAAAATTGAAGAGACACCGAAAACACTCGCTGCAGTCATAATGTCAAACGAGATGGGTTGAACGACATACTGATGTGACACAATTCGTAGCTGATCTCGGAACAGCATGCAAAGTTCTTAAAGAAATTCAGTGTTGGAGGGATAGAACAACGGCTGCCAAAGCTAACATTCTCCTTAGAGCTCTCTCTAATTGCGAGTTTATTATTAGAATGTTTACACTGAGTAATACTATGAGCATAACATATCCAGTCAGCAAAATCTTACAAGACCGAAGCATGGACGTCGCGATGGCAACAGCAAAATTAGATTCGACGCTCAAGGTGTATGACGGCATGAGAGTTAATGCTGATAGCCACTTTGTTAGCATTGTTGAGGAGGTGAAGCCAGTTATGGAAGAGTTAGACGTGGAGATTAGTGTTCCTCGTCTTGCAGGCAGACAAAGACATAGGGAAAACTGTGATCATAATGATGATGCTATGACGTACTTATTGGAAAAAAAACTGTTTTTATTTCAACCCTGGACCATATTATGACTGATATGAAAGAACGTTTTGTCGAGGAAAATATTTATCACTTAAAATTCCACATACTTTTGCCTTCGCCACTACTGAAACATACCGGTAATGATCTGGCATACAAATTGAAACGGTGCTTAACTGATCTACCGTTCTTAGAAAAAGAATCACCCTGTGTGATTAAAATGAGACTAATGGGAGAGATAATTCGGTACAAGCACACGAGCATAAACGCCTTAAATGACCTTGATTCTGTTAGGTAAGCGTTGTCTGCTAGTCCTACATCTGACTTTCCCACTTTGCACACGCTGTACCAAATATTTGCGTGTCGACCTGTATCTATCTGTACAGTAGAAAAAAGTTTTTCTACATTGCGGCGATCGAAGATATGGCTGAGGACAATGAAGGAGGACCGACTTAATGGCTTAGCTCTTTTGAACATTCATATTCCTGATATTGATTGTCCTATTGACGATATAATTAATGAATTTCCCAGGAAGAAAAGGCGCAGATAGTTCATTATTTGAGGTAGGTGTAGAACCACAATTGTAACTTTTGGAAAGGATTAAATGGCATTGTGTACGTTGATAATGAGTTTAAATTAAGCTTTCCTACACTCTATAAGTCACTTGATATTTTTATTACGATAAAAGTAAAAGTTGTACAAGATATTTTTAGCGCCCTTGAGTTTATTCTGTATCCGCCACTGCCGTAATGTTATCCTTGTGATCGCTTTTTCCAAAATAAATAGTCCATCTCTGAACTACTTCAACATCAGGCAAATAGTATTTTTTTGGAAATATCCGCATTGGATTCAATCTAATTATATACCTTCGAAGGATTTGACTTTCCAATTCTAAATACATATTTTTTCAGTTGTATTCAAATGTTTATCGTAGCAAATTTTTAACAAAACTTGCTTCTCGCCTTTGTATTATATCTTTATGCGAAACCATTCGTTTACATCCGGAATATTTTTTCCTCAAAGGTTTCCTTCATCTTTGGTTCTTTAAAATTGGAGATACTGCGACTCTTTTGAATAATAATACGGTGGTTTCCCCTTTCCTTCGACTTTGCAGTACTATAGCCGTTGAAGCAAAAGGTACCACGCCTGCAATGAAATGCATGTCGCGTTACTGGCTACTGAGCTCTCGATCTTCACTCGTTTGAGTCGGGCATGCATTTGTATCTCCTCTTTGTCTTTGTTTGTTTACGGTACTCCTAGATATTTTAATTGTTTTTTTAACTGCATAAAGTAATGCTGGTATTTTTTACTCTTTCTCTGCAGCAGTTATATTTTCATGTGGCAAACATTATTCATGAAGGGTTTCGATGATATTTTTAAGTCCTAAAATTGGGCAGTAAGTATTTCATTCAACTACAATGGCATGGAATTAATTTTTTTCTTCTTAGGCTCAATGAGCGGCAGCGGCGTGATTATGGGAAGGGGGATGAGGGGATGTATACCCCCCTAAAGCCTCAAAGAATTCCAAAATTTATTTAGAAATCTGGTCTGGATTTAATACGTAATAACTGCCTCTGCTTAAAGTTAAATTAGAAGTACCAAAATGACGTAAAATGCATTTTCAGGCATGTTATTTTTCCTTTTTTTTTTTCGAATTCCCCATTTCCTGTGGGGTTTGCCCACACTACTCTCGCTCATGCCCCCCAAAAAGCCCCTCTCCCCCCCAAAACCCCTGTCATCCCCCCCAAAGCATATCTCTAGTTACGCGACTGATGTGCGGCATGTTTATTTTAATAACGGAATCACACTACTAACATGGAATGGTTGGTTATTTGTGCGAAAACAGCTTTCTTCAAAATTTCCTCTGATGCTTGTGCTCCACCTACTATCTATCTCACCATGCAATGAACAGTTTTCATTGATATTTGACACTTTCGTATCTCGTGAGCTCATGGAATCGCTATTTTTTTCACATTTCATTTCTGGTATGCCATATTCAAATTGCCATTGTTAAATATATTTTTCCTCACTATCGTATTGCAATTGCTGTTTTTATATTTCAATTTCCAGTTAAGCATTAATTAATACCCATATGAAATCAGAGTTTCCAAGATCATACTTCTTAACAACTACCAAATTGCTTGTTGGTTAATATAGAGCAATCCTGTATAAATATTCCTTTTCTAATAACCTGGGGAAGGTCTTCATGAAGCTACATTCTTTACCTTACTATCTCGCATATCAGCAACATTATTAAGGCTGAATTCCTTGTGCGTAATTCAGTTTGAAAAACGGGCCGATACATGCATTCAAACATCGCGGCGTGGATGGCACTGATGTCTCAGAGGATACCTTCAAACATATTATGTTCCCCTAATAGACAAATCGAGGAAAATTGGAGGTTTCACAGCCTTCTATCCACGGCGAAGATAAGTGCGAAGCGGTTTTCTCGTAAGCTCCACTTCGCACGTTCCCGATTGGCTGAGGGACGGCGACCTATCCGGAACGGCGGAAACGCCCTTCGCGTGGGCGCCTCTGTGCACGTTTCTAAGAAGCCACGGTCAAGGAAATGGCGAACTTTGAGGAAGCTATGGAATCGTTTGACATCTACCGAGAGCGGCAATCTGAAATACCCTTACATTTTGGAATTGTATCTATATCCAGAGTGTCATATGCACGAGGGGGAAGGTATATAACAAGCGGAAATGTATTATAAATAATATACCATGCCGTTGGAGACGATTGGCCGATTCCACAGGCGAATACATTGAATTTGAAGTATTGCACCCAGATTCATCAAACAAGACAGCTGTGTCTTTTTTAACTAGCTTGCCTACAGACAGTGCGTTAGTTGATAAATTTTTAACATTTTTATCTGGAGTATAGCACTTTACAATGTGGGAACATGGGCACTTAGGGAGGAGAATGAGAGAGACTGGAGGTGTTCGAGATGTGGGTAAGGAGAAAGTGAAGTGGACTGAGAGAAGAAAGAAAGAAAGAAAGACAAAGTGCTAGACATGTTGAGTGAGGAGAGGCAGCTTCTGGATAGAATTCAAAGGAGACAAGAGGTATGGATTAGGGAGAGGATGCTGAAAACGGTGTTATAGGATATAATGTTGGGTGAACAAAGGAGAGAATGGAAGAGAATAAGATTTTTAGATAGAATAATAGGGTGAAGGAACTGCTTGGTTTTGCAGAAAGTCATGCATATGAATTTTGAAGAGCTATTTTAACAATTACGTAAAGAATTTTTCTTTAATTAAATATACTAACAAAATATGTATTTCAAGGTGAAATTAAATATTATGTTATTTAACAATTATTTTTTAAATAAGTAATACGAATGATTGATAATGGTAACGAAATAAACAACAATTTGCGCTTGCAACATAGGATCACGACGGGCGGTGAAGAGGTGAAGCAGTTTATAAACTGATTTTCAAACTTCATGTAGTTTACTATTCCTTCCACTAGCACAAAAATTATGAAATCGCGTTTTTGAAAATTTTATGGAGTTTTTGAGGATTTGTTCCCAATCTTTACGAAAAACATTTGTTTTCAAGTTGTATATCATATTGGAAAACCATAAATTGATGTCTAGCAGCTACTTACCATTGATCGTAAAAATTATCTCTTCAAAACAATTTGGCCTGTAAAACTCACTGATGGCTGAGAAATACAACAAACTACGTTTCCCTGTTTACCGTTTATCGAGTAAGCTGCACAATTCCCGTCAATTCGCACAGTCTATCACTATTAAAATAAACAGAGTTGCAAGTTACGACTTGGAACTTTCGAAGTACCGAAACGAATATAATGAAGTATTAATATAAGTATCAATGAATCGTTTTTCGTCATCATAGGTACCATGCATATAAAATTTCGGTAAGTATACTTATTAATCATTGCGTTATCGCTTCACCCGAACTATCTTCCAGCACTGGTGCCTGCGGGTATTTTGAACAGCGGAATACTTCCCGCTCGTATCGCATCAAGTCGTTCCGAATCACGCATCAGCATCAGCGCATCAATGCCTTGATGCAATTTCGGAACGGCTGCATCAAGGTCATGCGTCGGTGCTAGTGAGCCATATGAAAACTTCTCCATTACAAACTGTAAGTAAGCAAACAGCATTAACATTGCACGTAGAATTTTTGTAACAACGATATTGACTCGTCTACTTGTTTCAGATAGAGGCAGGGGCGGTCTGGGGTGATTGGGGGCCCTCGGCTGCAGCTCATGATGGGGCCTGCCCTCAGCGGAGGATTAGCACGACTTTCCCCCCATCCCCTCCCCCCGGAAAACTGTAGAATGTTTCATGCCCGGAAATGGATTTTAACGCTACTCTGGCTCTAAAAATACAAGATAAAGTTTAAAAGATAACCTTTCTTAAGAAAAAATACTATTTAAAGGAGGAACCTCACAGGTTATGTAATTTAATTATGTATTATGGTTCTATTATCTATTTAGCGAATTTTTTCTTTGAAAATTCCCTGAAATTAATGAACCTCTAAAATAACCTTTTCAAATACCCCTTTCAAAAAGCAAAAGTAAAAATGTAAAATATTACGAAGCACATTTTGGATCCAGTTGTATACTCTTGGTTGTTATGAATAAATATTGTCTAATTAGTTTTTGCGTGGTGTATAGATGTAGCCACAAGTACAAGCCTTTTATTCATACTCCTTGGCTATTGTTTTTAAGTGTTGATAAAAACTTGTGCAACAATTGAGGTGACGACTAATTTAGTAGAAAAATTTAAGCCTTAATAAGCAAGCATATTTCAAACTCTTTTTTTAAATGATTATGAATAACAATTTGTTTCGTCCATATAAATCAGCTGGCCAATTAAAACTGTCGGGTAGAGAAGGAAACTGCAGATAAAATATTTGGATGCATTTTTTTATATTTTAATTTATTTTTATTTTGATATTTATATTAGAGAAGCTGTGGTTAGAAAAAGTATTTTTATCACTAACTGTCAATCATTAATGGACCCAATCAATAATTCAATTATTTTTTGTGCTTTCCTTCTAAGTCATCACGTGTTCAGGGACTCATAAAAAATACAATGTAAATAATTACAACTGTATCAGTAACACCAACTTCTGCAAACTTAAGGTAAGAAATAAAAAAATTAGCAATTAAGGTCAACTCTACACTATTGATATTCTTTAAATATTGCTGATATTTGACGCGAAGCCGAACTTGAATTCAACAGTCTACCCGAAAACTCCCTTCAAGTGGCACATGAGCTGGGGTTCGAAATATCAACACGAAGAACATGCACATGCATGTTCTCAGTGGTGCGAAAAATCCGGAAAAAAAGTAGATAGATTTAATAGGAGATAGATTTAAGATAGACAGCAGAGGTTTCCATGGAGTCCTTCCTCTTGGAGGCCTCATTCTCTCCAAACTATCAAGATTCGCGACTCATTAAAAACTGTTACGGGCGTACAGAAACCTTTACACAGATGTGAAGCGAATTGGGTTGGGAGCCGCTAGAGACTCGGAGGCTGCGCACTAGGCTTAGATTGCTAGAGAAATTGAGAATGTATATACTAAAGAACGACACGGATATCATCATATTAGAACCGCACTACATTTCCAGATACAACAAAAACAATAAAATAAGAAAGATATTTAGGCGAACGGATAGGTGTGGCAATTCGTTATCCCCACCCAACGGCAAAGGACTTATACAAATGCCAAGCGTAATTTCGTTAGAACGTTTCCGGCGGCAGAATGAATACGGCGGGTGTCCTGACATCCCCCGCCACGCGCCTATTGAGGCAGCTTAGGGGGTAGTATGCAGATACAGATGACCATCATAACGCTTATGCTAACAAAACGGCCTACAGCATGTGCACAGTAGTGTCTTTATTTGTCAAAGAATTAGCCAAAAATCGCCGTTTTCCAGTCTTAAAAATCCCAAATAGGTATCATATATCCCCGAACCCCCCTTGGCAGGGGTATTGCCCCAGACCCTCGGTCCCCCCTCCCTTTGGGGCCAAACTTAAGTACCCCTCTGGTATCAGGCGTATCTCGCCAGGTTTTGCAATAGTAGATAGTTTTTTTCCTTTGTTTGCGTTTGGCGCAATACGTGTATTGAAAATAGAAACTAACGAAGCGAACAAAAAATTAACACACATGTACAAAACGGAATAAAAAATAAACGCAACTATTGAGAGAAGAAAAAGCCGCACGGATAGTTGACTCGAAGCGCG
Organism: Ischnura elegans; assembly: GCF_921293095.1. Classification (NCBI taxonomy): domain Eukaryota; kingdom Metazoa; phylum Arthropoda; class Insecta; order Odonata; family Coenagrionidae; genus Ischnura; species Ischnura elegans. The sequence goes on along the minus strand of NC_060259.1, from coordinate 69,512,192 downwards.
TCACAAGAAGGTATTTTTTAAACTATTAAAATGAAAACACTGATATTCCAACGTACCTGAATCTGTATATCTTAACACTCATTGAGCAGGAAATCGGTGCAGGAACCGCTGTTTTTGTTCAGCCAAGCACTGAAGTTTTTTGAGATATTTTTAACATAAAAGAGTATTTTCTTCTTCTCATTTCTTTTCTGGGCACCGCATTTGTGAACACGCTTCATATTAGCACTTGAAAGAGGATGAAACTCCCTGACTTACCAAACCAGTATTCAATGAACTACTAAGTATTTCGCAATCTGTAAGAGGAAAAATAGAGAATATTTGTGCTGTGCACGCGCAATTTCCCCCTCCAATGACGCTTCCTTCCCCACTTCCCGTCCGCGGCACTGAGTCCCACGGTAATAGATACCCCTTAGTAAAAAACTCAGGCAAGTGAGATGTGTAACTATACCCAAACATTGTAATCTGATATTTTTTCTTGATGAATAAATTGGGGTATCGACTACCCAGAAACACCTGCGGGTATATCGGGCTTCGCTACGGAACTGGAGACTTAAGGAAGAGTGGACGAGGGAAAAAATGGAATGTCACATGATCCGTAGTAGTCCCCAAAATATACCGATATATTGCACGATCGCACTTGCGGTTGCTACCGTGGTCTCCTCTCAGGGAGATTCACACGAACTCGTGGTCGTATTTGGCCTGTAAAAGCCTGTTTAGACGATACATTAACACGTACGAGTTAATGTCTGTTTGCATGAATGATTTTTGTGGACCGGAACGGAACATGTACGAATGCATGAACCAAATTAGAACAGGTTCTATTTTCTGTGCATGCTTTTGCACAAGTTGGGTGGTTACACGGTGCATTTTGGCGTTCATTCTCGCATTCATACATTTAGATATTAACCCGTGCGTGTTAATGTGCCGTGTTAACAGGCCTTAAGAGAGAGAAGTGCTTTAGCACCGCAGCGCATGCCGGCCGCTTAATGATATACGCGAGCGTTGTATGGCCCCCCAGAGTCCTGAGGATTGAAGTTCTCTACACAACCCCCTCATAGCACTATGAGGGTTATGCCTTAGCCTACATATTACGTAGGCCACGGTTATGCACTGTGTCATTATCGACAATCCAGAGGACTCTTGGGGCCCCCTGAGCTCGGGGCCCTCGGCGATGGCCGACCAACCGACCTGACCAGACCGCCCCTGGATAGAGGTCCTTCAGTCATGAAAGACGCAAGAAGGAATGGAATCTAGTTTTTCGGTGTTTTTATTCACTAAATTGCTAGCATAAGAGATATTTAACTCATTTGATGGGGCTATAGCGATATCTAACGCAAATTCAACACTTTAGTCTGAAAACTGCGCACATTTGAAACTTAGAGGCATTATGCAAAAAAATGAAACAGGCCAGTATAGCTTAAAATTTTCTTCAAGTATGATAAGGTAACGAAGGAATACATTTGCGCAGGTTAGAACTGCATTAACTTCTCGTATAGCGAGGAATTTCCCGAATGCACGAACGAAATTAGAACGGGGGCTATTTTGACATCTCCCGTCCCTGCATTCTCGCATGCGTTGCAGCAATTCACCGCTTTACCCAACGTAATTTTGACTGCGTCTCCGTACATGCCTTGAGAGAAGTAAGCCACCGAAGCACCATCCGGGCATCAAGTTCCCCTTTCATACCGATAATAATTATTTGACTAGCACTCTACCAAGTAAATAACCAAAATGGCTGCCAGTTACACGAGAGCAAAATTGCCGTCGCGTCATATACAGCAGCGGCGGTATAATTCCCCGTAGCTCTGCCTCCGCAGATGGTAAGCCCATCCTTCCTTCGCCATATTGTTGCGATGCTCCGCCCACCACCGTTGCCAGATTAGCATGCAACCCCTCGCTTTACTCCTACCTTCTCATGGGAGCCGTGGATCGACTTCTCCGTCCGTCCGTTAGGACCACGAATTTTAAGAAAGGGAGTCGCCTGTATGTGTGTTGTCAACCACAGCTCATTTAGGTTGGTTTACATAGTCACCACTAGCGTCGCTAACGGACTTAGTTATCCGAGTTTCAAGGGGAATAAATATGTAACTAGGGGTGTCAAACGACGTTTTATACGTGATGATGCGATCTATAAGATTCCTAACTTTTCATCGCTATCCCTCGCAGTTATAAACATTATAAGGCAAATTCTGTGAAAAAGTGGATCACACTGCATTCATCACCGCGCCGCGGACATATTTGGAAACTTTTAAAATGCGACCGAAGAGGCAACAGAAATCAGCTTTGCAAGGGGCCTCCTCGATGCCGTCTCCTTGGATTAATCCTTCAAATACGTAGCCTCGTCGAAGCAGTCTACCATGAGAACATGAAACGTTAGGAGGTATCCTCGTACACGGCGCCGTTTGAATTTGTTTACATTTCTGTGGGGCATTTTATGAGGTTTTCTCTAAGCATCTTATGCTCGCCGTGGAAACATGCGAGTCTAGGAGCAACTAGACTAGTGCTGCCGCTAGGTTTGAATCCATTTATCGGCCTGTGATTCATTGACTCACGCGCCACGTAATTCAGCCTTAATTGTACCAATGAAATTGCGATATACTTATTGCTTAAGTAATGAATGTAAGTAGTTTCTTTTACGAACAGCCTTATAAATGGGTCTCATCAATGTTGTCCCTTTGGTCAGCACATTCATCAATCGACATTAAGGCCTTCTTGAAAGCATTTTAGAAAAACTATTTCCTCCTCTAATTTGGTCTTAACCCATTGGGGACGTAGATGACGTTGCCTTGAATAATTCGGTGCATTACCTTGTCTGATAAGCAGTGCGCATTGTTGTGACTGAGGGAAAATACGGGACTTCAGGAGATACTGCTATTTTGGTAAAGAAATAAATGCAACAATAAATTATCACTTATGAACACTGAGAGGAGAAAAATGAAACTTTGAATGCGATATTATAAATTTGAGACTCTCACACCATGCCATATTGACGTCATGATCAATTTATCTGTGAGCAAATTAAGACTGAAAATTAATTATTATTTGTTATTTTTAAATAAGCCAATATTTTTTAGGCCGTAAGACGGTATTTAAACGATACCACCGTTGGAGCTTTCTTTCTGAGGGACGTAAGAAACAATCGTTTGATTCACCCTAAAACGCAAGGCACCTTGGGGTGGTCCTCCCTTCACTCCGAGAACATCAAACTGGGATGGTTCGTTGGATGAGGGGTGGAGATTAGTCAGCTCTTTCTGGGGTAGAAATTATGCGAAGGATGACGAATAAGGAACATTATCGGTAAAATACCGACGATATCAATATTAGGGTCATTGCATTTCGTTGCTCACTAGTATAAATGTGAATGAACGCCACCTTGCTGTAGATCAGATGATATAATGAAAATAAGAGAGATAGACTGTAGAAGAGATAAATTCAGATTGTCAATGTTTCCATTGATCATAAGGGACCATAACGGCAGTGGTAGAACTTATACATAGGTCAATTGACATGTAGTGTAACGAACTAACTTATGTATTCCTTAATGCATGTTTCTGAGATTTTAAGTATTTCTAGCGGCACGCTTGTTTGTTCTAGCTTTATTGGCAGATAACCTTTATGAGAAGTTGGCAAATTTTCCTTTGCATGAATGTGAAAGAATATTTCCTTTTTACGCAGAAAATTTTCATTACTGTTTGGTGCTGGGGCGCAGCCTGGAATTAAGGCTGGGGGTCGTTTTAGAAACTATTATCTATTTTTAAACTATTATCTGGGTTGTCTGGGGGTATGGAATACCCGCCTGGGTAAGTGGGAGGGGCGAAATTAATGAATTTCGAAATTTTAAGATAAATGGTTCAAAATGGTGAGTTTTACGGCTTTCTGAGGGGTATTTAATAATCCTTACGAGTAGTATTTTATTATAATATAAATATATAAGTTGTATTAATCCAATTATGTAAAATTGATTAAAATTAAAAATTTCTCTGAGCTCCGGGCGGAGGGGGGGAGTGGGTTATCCCCCAAAACCCAATCCCTCGCTGCGCCACTGGTTTGGTGAGCATTTAGGAATCATCTTGCATACTTTAAAATTACACTAAATACATATTTGCGATAGTTTTTTTTATTTCACCGTGAATTGTAGTGTTTGGTCGAATCTTGCCTTTTTCTTTGACAAAAAAATATTTCCAGTAAGACGCCGGATATTTTATGAAACATATGTGACATATATATCAAATTATTTCTTAATCACCAATCTTTAAAGGACTTTAATTAGGTGATTGGTGTTCAATTGAAATGTACATTGAAGACAACTGGCTCTCTTTGCTTCAGTGAGGAAAAAAATCAATGTCGATAAAATGTTCATTGGCCAACGTACGTCTTAAAGCTGAGGTACTTGGCTTCACGAAATTCTGTATTGAGGGAGTGGCATGCAGTATTGTGAATTTTTCCTGTAACCCGTTTTATCCTCTCCTCCAGCTTGCTTATGATATCGGATTTTCTGATACATGTTGTTAACACCTAGTGCGGGTTCGTATAGGTTTGCTGCATGTCGTTGTACATAGTACTTGTGCAAGTAAATGAATTATAGTGAATAATGAATGTCTATATTCATAAAAAAAGAATAATAATCTTCAAATAATAAAATGAAACCCGTGACTCCTTGCACCAATATATGAACTGGTCAATGACGCTAACGCCGAGTTTGTATCCGCCCTTTACCAACGACAGTTCATCTTTTCCTAAAAACTTGCTCGTGAAATGTAGACATTCCAAAAAATGCAGAAGACTGAACTTGCCCTTTTCCTAAATTATATTGGACTCATTATAGTTTATGATAGGCATATAATAGCGAATTTAAAATATTTGAAACCTAACCAGAAATAGAAAACAAGTGAACGAGTTAAAAAACACTTATGAGCGACGTTTTCCACATCGGGGACTCAATTAAATAACAATCATCATCGCAGGAGCATGTTTACCCTAATAGGCCACTGCTTGCAGGGTAAGTTTTATGAAACTTAAAATATAAACGAACAGTAAAAACGAGTGAAGTATACAGTAACTGCACACGTAATTATTATTAAATCCGACTGAAAAAGGAAACAGAATTAAAAATTTTGAATGTGTCAAGTGCATATGTTCACGCACAGACGAAGACTTTCTTAGTATTCCCTCCATCACTGGTCCGTCTACAGTCCGCAGTATTGTAGTACCAAGTACCTACCAGTCAAGGTATTCTACAGCTACATTATCGCTTAAGTTATTATGGCCCCTTTCTTGTACAGGCATCCCCCGAGTTACGTAAGGAATGCGTTCCGGCAGACTCTGCGTAAGTCGAAATTTACGTAAGTCGAACATTTGCATTAGTGCTCCAGAGATTTCGATCGGTGCGGTGAAATTCTCAGCGGAGAAGTTTGCGGTTCATTCTCGGTGGAGTTTCATTCAATTCACTGCGATATTCATTAACTCTTCCGCGTATTCTTACGTTATTAGATAAAAAATCAATAACATTAATATAGTCTGAGAGTTCCTCTCGAGCATTGCCAATCAAAATGCGTAATATTATTCCCTGAGTTGACCGATCGCGTGGATTCGGGAAAGTACGGTATCTCAACGCTACATTACTAAACTTAATACCTAAATTGATTCATTATGTTATACTGCGAACTAAGGGTCCATATTTTGTATTCTCTACTAACTTATAATCATTATATCCTCTGCCTTTTATATATTACGTAGATTGATGAATCTGGCGGTTTCATTGCCACAGTAATCTTTCACGCACGCAAACATACTTTCATATTCTCACATCTCAATAAAATGACGTGAAAATATCATCATTTGAATATTTACTTCGCTGGAAACATAGAAGAGTATTTCCAATGCATGAAGCTAATTAAAAGTGAGCTTTTATTCAGCTAACTCCGTCATTAACTTGCAACAAAGTTAGTGGGGAAAAGCTTTCAATGATGCAGTATTCATTTATATTGGCACACAATATGAGAGAACGAGAAAATGCAGCTTAATAAAATCTTTGCAAAATACAATACGGCAACCCAATCGCCAGAAATATGTAAACAAGTACGCAATTAATATCGTCTGTCAACTTTTTCTTCACTTTTTCGTAGCGTTCTTTGCCAAAAATTTCAATGCCTTTACGCGGGTACTAACCAATTCCTTTCCGCAAAAAGATTTCGGCTCGAACTTTGTTTTCTTTTATTTCCACAGATGGAAATGTCCCAGCTTAAGTATACAATTTTTAAAAATTTGAAAGTCGGAGTTCGGGTGTGTACGCTGCGTGACAAGCTGTATCGTACAGAAGTGGGCGCAACCACTTCCATCACTAGAACTGCTAATTTTCATGTTATTTATTGACTTGGGGTTTATAAGCGATTTTCTACAGAAATTAATGAAAATTCCTTCGAGGAATGATAAAAATGGGTTACTTTGTTTTGTTTGGGTCGTAAAAAACTCGATAACTATTCGAAATTTTTTCTGCCATTGAGTATACGAGCGAATATCTACTTCAACGCGCTCGCATTCGAAAATTAACGTAATCACTTGAATTACGGTTATCACTTACGTAAGTACGGATTTACGTAAGTCGAGGCATACGTAACTCGGGGGATGCCTGTATGCTGAAAAAACGGCATATTAAATCTATCGGTTCTGTAGTGTGTCTGCCAAATGCTATCCTTGAGATCGCTTTTACCATAATAAATAGTTAATCTCTAAACTACTTGAACGTCAGGCAAATACTATTTTATTTGAAATATCCTCGTTAGATTAAATCTAAATATTTACCTTCAAAGGATTTGACTTTCCAATGCTATATTACTCATTAAACCGGTTTTGTTAGTTCGTTACACTACAGCTCCATGGTGCAGAGCAAACCTTTATTTCAGGATATTTAATTGATACCAATTTAGTTTCAGATACATATTATTATATTTTTTGCAATATCACTTTCCTAAACACGCGCTTTCAACATATTATTTCAAGTTAACACAGAAACGTCTTGGTCTTGACACGTACTCAGTCTATGGCGAACCATTTTCTGTCTCTCTTTCTCTGGCTTTAATATTTTTGTAAATATAGCGCTTTCCTTACTATTTTTGTAAATATTAAGGAAAACACTAAGCAAGTCTTAACAGAGGATAGTGTAGTTACTTCCAATGTTGTGTTTAAAGAGGTCCTCTGACCTCAATTTGTACATGAACATTCCAATTAAATTTGTACATAAGACCCTGCCTTTTTTTTCTAGATTTTAAAATTAGAAACGCGCCTATCCCTCTGTGGACCTGCATTGAAGAGAGCGGGCGCATCACGCTCGTTTCACTTAAATTTCCGATTACTATAAATAATTATGCAAATATGACCAAATGGGTACTATCCATTTCTTTACCTTTTAAATTATTTTCTAATTTAACATACCGAATCATATCAATTTGGAAATTTATTGGCCTCGCCATTTGATTTCACTCCTGGCAACTAAGAAAAACACCATGGCTTGCTCATTCACCCCACAAAGTTCATTACAGCAAAATCACGGGTGAGCGTGATTAATAAGTTTGAAGACATGAATGGCATCTGTTTTGGACATAAGCGTATTATATGAAAAATATTTCCTCATCATTTTAATACACCTGCTATTGTTATTACACTACCTCGCAAGCCGCTTCAATAGGCGAGCGTTGGGGATTATTAGAACACCGGCCACTTGCATATAAAAAGGAAATCCTTTAACGACATTAAGACAAGTATTTTTTGAAGCCCTCAATCGTGCGGGTGAAAAACGAATTCCCACACCTATCTGTTCGGCAATATATCTCTCTTAATCTATCGTTTCTGTCGTACTTGTAAATCTAGCGGAGATCATATATCTTCAGGTTTTTAGAATGCGTTTTTTAATGGACTGATCCAGCTATTTTTCGTTCCTAAATAAATGTATCGGCACATGATAAAGTGAAGTTTTCCCCGCATTGAATACAAGAAAATTATTGAATAAAACTGTTGAACGTGAGATTAAGATTTAACCTTCATTTGGTAATCGCCGTTTACGGGACCGAAAAAGAGTGTTATGGCAAAAAACGAAGGATATACAGTCTCAAAAGTTTTAATCAATAGCTCCTGTAAGGATGGGTTCAATCCAGCAAAACATGTTCCAAAATAAATAAAATAGAAATCATCAGCGTTGTCAATCGGGAAATAGGCTCGGAAAGAAAAGTTTGAAAGATAATTACTCCATAGACTAAAGAAAGATAATTACTCCAACTTATTATTTATAGCGAAGCGCCGCTGTAGCGCCGAAAATGCAATGATGTAACTCTATTCGTGAATCCATATGAGGGTTAAACAAATGATTGATGAACATGAGTTTAATGGTGGCCATCATAATCACAACTGCTCACATCAAATACTGTTATCCAGTGATAAACATCTCGAAAGCGGCTCAGTCGGCAGTGCCAGTGGCTGGGAAGGAGGGGTAGTATTGGAAAAGTAATTCCAATTATACAGGATTCAAAGGTATGTTGTATCTCGTGTAATATTATCTATTGAAGCTGCTGCGAGTAGTAGTAGTGGGAGGGATGTCGTGGAAGATAAAGTGAGAATTGAGAACAGATTCCCATGGCATCGTGATCGTGGATGCCTCCAGACATATTATGTACGCCTGGTAGACAGCTTCGAAAAAGGCGTTGGCCAACATCGGCGTTATCACAGACTCCTATCCACGGGGAACGTACGTTGTGCAGCGGTTATCTCGTAAGCTCTATTTCGCACTCTCCTGATTGGCCGAGGGGCGGGGCGGCCTAGGCTGCCCGGTGAATACGCCCGGTGCGCGGGGGCCGCTGTGCACGCATTTAAGTGGTCACGGCAAAGGAAATGGCGACATTTGAGGGAATTCTGGAAAAAGAGAGTTTTTACTTTAACGGCTGTAGTACTGCGATGTGGAAGGCAAGGGGAAACCACCACATTATCATCCCGAGGAGTCACAGCTACTCCACTCAATTTATATAATGACATGATGGAATTCTCTCGGGTAAAATATTCCGGAGGTAAACTAGTCCCCCATTCGGATCTCCGGGCGGGGACTACTCGAGAGGGTACATCGGTCAAACGAACTGCAATTGTTGCACTTATACTGCGAGTAATAAACCGACGATCCCCGACCATTCTATAGGTATATCTATATCCAGATACTCACATGTGCAATTTAGGTGAATTATATTTTGGCTATTGAAGAGAAATAAAAAATATTGATCGATGAAGAGCGTAAGGACTTGTAATTACGCTTTGTTTCTTGCCAACTTCAGCGGTACTCAATGGATGTTTTGAAAATAACGCTAGGTATTCAGTGGCGCCGACTCCATGGGGCCTGAGGGGGCCCGAGCCCCTCAAAAATTCGTTATGGTTGTGAGGAAAAAATTCGTCAGCCTTGTTGGTTTTCCCCGTGGTGTCCAGATATCGAGATTAGATTTATCAGGGTTCTAATGTTGATTATACGACTCTTCTAAAATGCTTAAAAAACTTAAAACTCCCTACTTATAAAATTTCCCGGGGCAAGATCCCCGGTTTGGGCCCCACCAATATTTTTTGTAAGTTGGTATCCCTGTACGTATTACAGAAAGAAGCTTCGGGCATGGAGTCATGAAATAAATATTAATCTAGAGAGGATGAAGGACAATGTCACTCCTTCCACAAGAAGTTGAGGGAAATCGAAGAAGAATTTTATTGATATTTCCGAATCAATTTCGAGAAGGGACTGCAATGGATACAAAAATTAAATGTTTCGTTTCGACCCGGAGGGGAACAAAATACAAGGCCTAGGTTTAGTTTCGTTCCCGGACGGAAATTATAAGTACCAATATGTAATTTATTTTCGACCTGGGACGAAACTTTACTCCCGGGAACAAAAATAAATGAATAGAAACTCTGACGCTAGCCTTTTTACGAGACTAATTTAATGTAGTTATCTTCACTACATTAATTTTAATACTTAGGTTCGTGAATTCATAATTAATTCGAAGTAACTCATTATTCTAAGAATTCATGTTTGATAAGTTGTTGGTTTTAAAGGAAATCTTAGACCGATCTAATATTTCTATGAACTTCTTCTTCCAGTTTTACAGTTACGTAAGATGGTTTTAAAAAGGGGAAAGCACACAATGACAAATACTATAGCTATAACATAAATTTAATAGTGAATTTTTCGCCTGAAAATATGATGTATATAATGAAACATTAAATTTTTAGAGTGTATGATGAAAAATACTTCAGCGTAAAGAATGTGATTGGATGAGCATTTTTAAAAATTATAAACCAACCAATGACGACTTTGAATGCAGAAAAATATCACAAGCCTTAAGCTTAGTTTTTCAAAAGGTTAACATTTATTGAGTTGCAGAATAAAGCACAGATGAAGCACTTTCACAAAATTTGCAGTGACATTGGTTTTCAGTATCCCTGGAGGAGTTAAACAATGCAAGCAAATTCAGATAAAAAATTATCGAAGAGGAAAGTGAAGTAGAAAAGATGACATGGGGGACTGCATCCTAAGATCGGAATTTGACGCTGCAATAAGAGACATGCGACGGAGGAAGGCCCCATGAATAGATGATATTCCAGCAGAGCTAATCAAAAATGCAGGAGAAAATGTTTAAACTAAAATGTATAAAACCATCTGCTATATGCAAACAACAGAAGATTTACCTATTGACATCAGCCAGGTACACTGGCTGCAAGTGTTTCAAAATGGCTAGACACCGCAATTTTGCTTTCTGTCGAAACACCCATATGAAAACTGTGTATAATAGTGCTGTACAAGTTGCTCATAGAAAGATATCTGTAAAAATAATGGAAATAACTTAGCATTTAAATAATGGCAAAATTGTCAGGAGCGTGAAGTTTATCGCGAAATGCGCTAAAAGTCGAGATATTATTTGTACATGATGTTAACGTCTGAATAGTGATCTTGTATTCTCAAATCTGACTGTACTGACAAGTCTGTAACTCTGTTTTCTCCCCAAAATAGGAGAAAGGAGCTTCGTGAAGGGCCTGCGCGAGAGTTGGTCTATGGCGCTTTCCGCCGGAGAAAGGAGACAATTTGTCGCCTGGGAGAATACTAACCTCCCGATCCAAGTCTATAAGGCCTCTCAAGAGCCCTCCGGCGTCCAAGACGGGCGCTTCAGTTATGTCCCACTCAAGAGCCTCTCTTTCTCCAATTCTCACGTATGTCTTTCTCCAATGGCGAGAGTACGTATCTCAATAGTGTTTTGTTGTATTCTCTCAACATGGCGCGTTTTATTTTAAACCACAGATGATTACTGCTCGTAGTCGAGGAGCATTTAGAAGAAGTGCGGCACTTAAGACTGGATAGAATGGGTTAGTTTCCTTCATCAAAGAAAACGAAATGCATTGATTGCGATTCGTTACCCACCATTAGTGTATTTATAATGTACAAATTATTTGGTTTTAAAAAATCCCATTTTTGACGAATGTTAATGGTCAATTTTAACCTCACTTGAGAAAGGCCAGAATGGCGCCCATAAGATGCCACTCCACATGACTTCACAGGGGCCTAGATTCTTCACGAGTAGATAGGACTTTGACATCGTCTGAGATTACCAATGCATGCATGAGGAACAGAGATCAGGGAAACATATCGTAACAATCACATATTAAAATTGCCTACGGTCGGAAAGTTTCCTTCGTTTGATAGGGCATTAGTAATCCTCATTTAATCCAAGCGCTACCGGCTAGCAGGGTACTATACGATACCACCATGCTTGGCAGCAAGCAGCCTGCATCGTAGCGGCGTTCATAGCCTCGCACCATGGTGGCCTCACACAGCAGCGTCTGAGATTACCAATGCATGCATGAGGCACAGAGGTAAGGGAAACATATTTTAATAATCACCTATTAAAATTGCCTACGGTCGGAAAGTTTCCTTCGTTTGATAGGGTATTAGTAATCCTTATTTAATCCAAGCGCTACCTGCTAGCATGGTACTATACGCTACCGCCATGCTTGGCAGCAAGCAGCCTGCATCGTAGCGGCGTTCATAGCCTCGCACCATGGTGCCTCACACGGCGGCAGCCGGAACCGGAATGACATCTCACGGTCTTTTCCCAGCATTCATACTAAGCCATCGCGTTTTAGCTCGCTTGAAAATTTTCACTTTTCGTTTAATCACGAAAAATAGATATTGTCATTTAAAAATCTTAAACCGTGAAATACGTACTCCAGGATAAATAATATTTCCATTTAGGCAATAAAAAATAATAGGAAACCACCCAATTGCTGCGGGGAATAGGGTGGTTTCCTGTTATTTTTTTATTGCCTAAATCGAAAGATTATTACTCCTGGAGTAGGGGAGACCGGGGCATGTTTTCGCATGGGGCACGTTTTCGAATTGGCTTTACTTCCTAAACTATCCGCTATATCGCATCACCAATCATACTCGAATGATGCGCCTATGCATCGACGGCTGTTTTGTGAGTTTCAAGGACAGGGGCGCAAGTGTTGTGGAGGAGTGTCACCTTTTGTTGATTTTTACTCATGTGAGAAAGTAAGTTTTCGCTATCGAAAACGTGCCCTTTGAATCATTTGGTGTCTACTGACACCGACTTCATGCCAAGTTATTTCACGGATAGGCTTGACCCAACTGGGATCAATGTTGAAAACTGTTCCACTGAATCTAATTTTGGATCAGTTAACTGAAAACATCCCTACAACTACTACTGCTTCTTGTACATCGCCAGAGGATGTAAGGCCGTTCGAAAAAGTTCGACCCAGAAAGAAAACCACGTAATGGTAAAAAAAAAGAAATTCGGCTATTTAAGAATCAGTTAATAATGGAACAGGAACAAGCTAAACAAAAAAGGCAAAAGCTACAGCAAGGAAAAAAGAAGCAGAAAAAGGTGAACAAAGAGACAATGAAGAACGATGGAAAAAAGGCAGTCAGTAAATAAAAATCTATTTCAAAGTCATTCCAGTGATGAAGATGAGACCGACTGTACGTCATTTATTACTTGGAAAAATTTAGTAATTCCAAATCTAGCGAGCAGTGGGTCAAATGCACTCGCTGCAAAAGATGGGCACACGATTCTTGCATCAAAGGGGAATCATTATTTTTTGTTTGCCTTAACTGTGAGAGCGACAATGATTATGAGTTTTGCTGAAATTTCTTAATGCATTTGTGTTAAATATACAGTTAATTCCTGACATATGTGTTCTTATTTTCCATTTAGTTATATTTTAGTCTATGCGAAAACTTGCCCCAGTATAACTTATTGCTATGCGAAAACATGCCCCGGCTACGGGGCACGTTTTCGCACGTGACTTACATCTACTTCTTTACTACACTACTACTTATATTTTTACTAACAAGCATATATATTTCATATGTTACAATAATTTCTAATTGTAGGTGATATGCTACTAATTGTTATGGCACGCCTTTGGTACTTGTAAATATGCAGGGGAACAAAATAAAAAAAATGCGAAAACCTGCCCCGGTCTCCCCTACGCATTTTACGGTTTTAGATTTTTAAATGAGGATATCTATTTTTCGCGATTAAATGAAAAGTGAACATTTTCAAGAGCGCGAAAACGCGACGGCTAAGTATGAATGCTGGGAAAACTCCGTGTGACGTCGTTCTGGTTCCCGCTGTCGTCGTGGAATGTGGCCTTGGGGCGATGCTTTGAGCGCTGATGCGACGCAGGATGCTAGCAGGTAGCAGAGTACCCTGCTAGCTGGTAGCGCTTGGCTTTACTAAGGATTATTACTACCTTGTGAAACAAAGAAAACTTTCCGACCTTAGCCAGTTTTATTAGGTGATTATTAAGACATGTTTCCCTGAGCTCTGTGCCTCAAGTATGCATTGGTAATCTCAGACGATGTAAAACTCCTATCTACTCGTGTAGAAACCAGGACCCTGTGACGTCGCGAGGAGTGGCATGGCATGGGCGCCAATCTGGCCTTTTTCAAATGCAGATAAAATCTTTGGGGAACCTTGTGAATTAAGGAGTATGTTCAACTCCTCCCATATATTTCCCGTCGATTGATAGGATTGATTACAAATGATTCCATGATCTTGCACATGTTCTTACTAAAATAAACTTAGTATCGTACCTTTGATGCAGAAAGTGAAAGCCGCTGTTCTTACAAGGGTTATTTTCCCTGAAAACGTCTTTGTTACAAGCATTTTCAGTGGCTGACGCCCCAACATCAGATTTGCTTTAGAAATTTTTCACATTATTCATAGGAGCGACTTTTCTCCCATCCAGTCAGGAGAAACAGTTTTCTTTACCCAGTTACAGACTTGGGTCGGGAGATAACTTTGGGCGAGAACTCTTTCTCCAAAACGAAGCGCCTAAAGTTACAGACTTATTCTCCTGGAACGGGGAAAGTCGATGTAGTGCCATATGCAATAAGGGCGGCGGGTTTTAGAACCAACAGAATACCACCATATAATTAGAGAAAGGGTTCGACCATCGCAGCTTATTTAGAGAAAAAAATAAAAGGGAAAACATGGAAATGCAAAATACCGCTGAATTCACTCATTATAACTAAATATATTAGAATATTTACTGGTCAAATTCTTTATTTTTGAGTTATTTTTTTTTAATTTTACAGCAAAAATTTAAACTGAGGAGGGGATGGAAAAATATTTTGCAGGAAAATACTCTACATTGCCCCAGCAGAATCAAATCCAACTCTGCTAAAGGCAGAAAGAGATGAAAAAGAATCGTCCATTGAAGATAGTGCCTTGAAAAGATTCACATGCGTGACTCGGATGGTATATTGGAGCAATTACGCAGGTGGAGAAGGTATTATTAGCACCAAAATGAAAAGAAATATTGAGAATTAAGTACATATACCCCAAATCTGAAATGGAAATAATCATGATCAATCTAATCAAAAAATTGCAGTGAATCAAAAGATCGAATATTTTATAAGAGACGATTGGAATGTACCATTGCTCATGGTGATGCAGTAACAATTTGTTATGGAATTGCAAAAACAATCAAACAGTTTCCACCCTCGCACCAAACCATGCTTATAGACATAGACGGATCTAGGGGGGACGGGAGCACGTGCTCCCCTAGACCCGTACAAAAACAGGCAAGATTTTTAACACGGTCCCGTTATCATTGCGTTCGTTTTGTATTGCGAGGTATCCTTGTGCCCCCAGAACAAAATTCTGGATAGGCCTTGCTTGTGCCCCCCAGAAAGGATTCCTGGATCCACCCTGATCACAGATAATAAAATTGAACTTTTGGTGTAAGGAGAACTAGCGTAGCTAAATGATGGTGCACCAGCAATTGACGTTAAACTTAATGCGGTATGAAATTTATCCAAGTTTCATAAAATATATATCGTTCCTCCGAATCGTTTCCTCTCATATGTTTTTCGACGGCATACCTCAATGCAAATGGTAAACTGTAGGTTCTATGGGTCTACTATACCTTGTTCCTCGTGATATCCCGCCTCACAGCATGCCAAAGCTGGAAAAGCATTCTAAAGCCACAAGTAAAACTAAGTAAATCCGTTCTTCGTATTCCCTTAACCTCTGTGTGGAAAGATTGAAATTCTCCTTATTCCACTCGGTAAATGTTTATTTCATGAATCCATATTCAAAATTTCTTTCTGTAATAGGTAGCGTAATTTCTAAACATTCATTGCAGAATTATCGAAGCTGGTAAGAATCAAAATGCAATCACATGTGCTTACGCTCTTCGTCGATGAACGTATTTTATATCATCATCACTGGTCAACAATCCTAGGATTGGTTTGACGCAGCTCTCCACTCAGTTCTCCTATCAGCTAATCTTTTCACTCCTACGTATTTCTTCTCTTTCACATCTCTCTTTACTTGTTCCATATATTTTGTTCGGGGTCTTCCTTTTCCATTCTTACCTTCCACTTGTCCTTCGACGATTGTCTTCATCAGGTCATCATGTCTCAAGATGTGGCCTATAAGGTTGTTCCGTCTTCTTATTAAGGTTTTCATGAGGCTTCTCTTCTCTCCTACCCTTCTTAGGACTTCCTCGTTACTAACTCGGTCGATCCATTTGATTTTCATCATTCTTCTGTAGCACCACATTTCAAAGGCCTCTATCCTTGCTTTCTCCGCTGCGGTCATTGTCCATGCCTCACTTCCGTATAGGAGCATACTCCAGATGTAGGTTCTTATAAATTGTTTCTTTACATCCATATTTAAGTTTCCCGCTGTAAGCAGGTCTCTCTTTTGGTGGAATGCTCTCTTCGCCTGGACTATTCTGCCGATAATTTCTTTCTTGCTTCTCCCGTCACTAGTTATCTTGCTTCCCAAATAACAGAATTCATCCACTTCTATCAGTTTTTGCCTCCCTATTTTAATGTTGGTCTTGACTTCTTCTCTTCTGCTGCATACTAAGATCTTGGTTTTCTTCGTGCTTATTTTCAGTTGATATCTACTCATTACCCAACCCATATTAACCAGAATATTTTTCAAATCCTTCTCTGTTTCTGCTATAACGGCTATGTCATCGGCAAATCTTAGCATGCTTATTTTTTCTCCATGGATATTCACTCCCAATGCCTTTTCTTTGATTTCCTTAATGGCTTTTTCAATGTAAACGTTGAAAATTACGGGTGACAATGTACAGCCTTGTCGCACTCCTTTCTTAATTCTTGCTTCTTCACAGCTGGGCCCTGATTTTATCACGGCTATTTGGTTTTTGTATAAACTGTGGATGATTCTTCTGTCATTATAAAGAACCCCAATTTCCTTTAGGATTCCAAGCATTGTGCTCCAATCCACGTTATCAAATGCTTTCTCTAAGTCCACAAACGCAACGAATGTTGGCTTGTTCTTTTCCATTCTCTTTTCTATGAGCAGTCTTAGGGCCAATATTGCTTCCCTTGTGCCTTTGTTTTTCCTGAATCCAAATTGGTCCTCATCCAAGTACTCTTCTGCTTTTCGTTCTATTCTTCTATAGATGATCCTTGTCAGTATCTTTGATGCATGTGTAGTAAGGCTTATGGTCCTAAAATCTTCGCACTTCTCCGCTCGTTTCTTCTTAGGAATAGGGATTATAATGTTCCTCTCGAAATCCTTTGGTATCTCACCTGTCGTATACATTTCACTAATGATTTTGTATAGCTGGCGCAACGTCTTCTCTCCTGAATTTTTGATTAGTTCTGCAGGAATGTCATCAATGCCAGACGCTTTATTTATCCTGAGGTCTCTTACAGCCGCATCAAATTCCGATCTTAAAATCGGAGCTCCCATGTCATCGGCATCCACTTCCCTCTCGTTTTCGATAGCATTCGTTCTGAGGCGACTTCCTTTGTACAAATCTTCCAGATATTCCTTCCATCTCTTCCCTTTTTCTTCGTTTTCAATCAATAGTTCTCCGTTTTTGTCCCTAAGGGTATTACATCTTACGCCCCTTTCCTTAAAGTGGTTCCTCACTATCCTATAAGCGGCCTCTACTTTTCCATGTTTAAGATTGTTTTGCACGTCTTCGCAAATGCTTTTCATCCACGTTTCTCTAGCCTTCCGCGCTTTACGACATATTTCGTTCCTTATCCTCTTGTAACGATTCTGTCCTTCCTCTGTTTTCGCAGCCTTGTATTTTCTTCTTTCTTCAATGAGATCTAATACTTCCTGCGTGATCCATGGTTTTTTCATAACGACTCTTCTTTTACCAAGAACTTCCTCAGCTGCCGCCTGCAGACCACTTCTAATGGTTTTCCAACTCTCTTCCATTGGTTTGTTGGTCGAATCCTCCCCTATTTTATTTTATACAGCCTCTTTAAAAGCCAGTTGATGCTGAACCTCCATCAATTTTTCAACCTGCCATATGTTTTTCACGGCTTTCTTCAACTTTTTAAATTTAAGGTGGCATTTCATCATAACTAGGTTATGGTCACTATCGATATCTGCCCCTGGATAGCTTTTGCAGTCCTTCACCTGGTTCCTGAATCTTTGTTTCACTAGAATGTAGTCGATTTGGAATCTTCTACGGTCTCCTGGCATCTTCCACGTGTATCTTCTTCGCAGGGGATTTTTGAATAAAGTGTTGGCAACCACTAGCCTGTGCTCCGTGCAGAATTCAAGTAGCCTTTCTCCTCTTTCATTTCGGTTACCTAACCCATATTTCCCAGTTATTATTCCGTCTTGACCTTCGCCGACGACAGCGTTCCAGTCCCCTAAAATAATAAGATTTTCTTCCCCTCTTACCTGCTTGATAACTTCCGCTATATCTTGGTAGACATCTTCTACTTCTTCGTCTTCATAATCTGACGTAGGCATGTAAACCTGTACCACTACAGTAGCTACGGGTTTAGTATCTATCTTCACCATTACTATCCTTTCATTAAACTGCAGGTAGCTTTTAACACGCATCCCGGCGCTCTTTCTAAGCATTATGCCTACTCCAGCATTACCATTTAGCGATCCCGTGTGTATCATTCTGTAGCTTCCACCACTCCAAAAGACTCCTTCCTGGGGCCACTTCATTTCGCTGATGCCTAATACATCGAGGTTCATTCTTCGCATCTCCACCTTCAAGTTCTCTAGCTTACCGCAGGTACGAAGTGATCTGACGTTCCATGTTCCTATCCGTAACATTCTATCTCGTTTGACCGATGTACCCTCTCGAGTAGTCCCCGCCCGGAGATCCGAATGGGGGACTAGTTTACCTCCGGAATATTTTACCCGAGAGAATTCCATCATGTCATTATATAAATTGAGTGGAGTAGCTGTGACTCCTCGGGATGATAATGTGGTGGTTTCCCCTTGCCTTCCACATCGCAGTACTACAGCCGTTAAAGTAAATGTTACCACGCCCGTAGTGGAATGTGTGTCGCTGTACCGACCAGTATGGTCTCCACCTTCGCACATGTGAAGAAGAGCTGCTGCCCTCTCCCCCGGGTGATGAGAGGCATAATTATTGGCGGCCCCCAGTCGCCAAGTCACGGTATCTTCACAGGTTTTGGTATCTTTTAAATGGCCTACCTTACCCAAGGGTAGCCCAATACCCCCTCAGAATACCGCCGCTTTTTGTCCACGACTGCTTATTCGACGAGAGAACTCGCTTATCTCGCAGCTAACCTCTATATCTAAAGGTCGACCCACCATCCGCAACCCGGTGGACGCACTCGGTGGCTTTAAGCTCAGCCGCGAGGTATTTTATATATTGTATTGATTTATATCAATATTTGAAGTTTTCTTCACCTCCAATGAACGGGGTGGTAGATGCGTATGTAAGTAGGTATTGAAAAGGACGAATAAATTCTATGTGAATGGCAATATTTTATTATAACTATCATCATGAATACAGAACTAAATAAGAATCATAATTCATACTTTAAAATATAATGGAAGGGCCTGCGGCATCGGCCAATCGTATCAATCGGCCTGGTATGTATTCTAGTTGTATTCTAGTCTATGTGGGGAAGAAGGCTTCCGCGGTGTGGTACCGATGATTGGCTGCTCTCAGGTTCTCTCCCGCGTCTGTTCATCTCAGGCTACGACATGTTTTGCAAACTGCAACGTTTGCAATCATTACTTATTCAATAATACCTTTATTCAATATTATCTTTTTAGGTACCCTATACACACGACTTTCAAAGTGTAAATACACCTCAAGAATTGTCAAGGTCGTCGGTTTGTCCCTCTTTGTATAAGTGTAACTATTTTAGAGGTACTCTGAGTTTGCCATTTTCTAAGCCGTGGCCGCTTCCATTCGTGTTTAGCGGGCGGGCGTAATCAACGCCCAGGATAGGCCACCGTCCCTCGGCCAATCAGGAGCCTGCGAAGTGGAGCTTAGGAGGTAACCGCTTCACTTTTTCTCTTCGCCGTGGATAGAAGGCTGTGAAACCGTGGACTTTCTTCGAAACTGTCTATTAGGGGAACATGGTATGTTTGGAGGTATGCTCTTACACATGAGTTCCATCAACGCCGCGAGGTTTTAATACATTTATTGCCGTGCATTTCAAATTGAATTATTCGATACCTAAGTCAACCTCTATATTGCTTCTACAATTGTGAGACAGTAAGGTAATCAATGAAGCTTCTTGATGAATTTCCCCAGGTTATTTAAGAAGTAATAATATTCAGGATTATTGTACATTAGCTAGCAGGTTATCTGATAGTTGAAAAGAAGTATAATTGTTGTAGAAAATGTAAAAGTTTTCAATTGCTGATTTGACTTGTTTTACGTGTTTCATTGCTTTTTTTTTTGGCTGACTGGGTTTCTATCGTGATTATTCCCTGTATGATTCTAGTCTTGTTCTGCGCTGCGAAGAAGCAACAAATAAATTCATGTTGAGATAAGTCGATCTTTCATTACGGAACCTCAACATGGTAGCAGAGCGTGGCTTCTTGCGTTCCTTGGTTGCTTAACCCATTAAATCCCAAGCACGTTAATAACTTAAAAATTCCAAATATTTTGATGAATTATCAATAAAACAGACTCAAATAAGGCAGATTATCGATTTCTATATTTTTATTATTTTTAGTTGGCCGATGGTGAAACGTTCAAATGATCATCGATTTCCTCAGATTTAACATAATATGTAAACTTAGAAGATAACCTAAAATAAAGACCTACACATAAATGAAAAGGCCATTGTAAAAACAAAAGTTATTGAATTTCTTCAGTAGAAAAATTCATAACATTTTAGAAAGCATTGAACTACCTATGCTAAAAATATTAACTACTTATCAATAACAAATACGGAGAAAAAAAATCGCAAAGTCTGCGTTGCGTTCACGCAACATTGGGAAGAAATGGGTTAAATAGTCTTCGTTGCTTTCAATCGTGTTTTTTCGCGAGTTAAATAACGTTTTCGCGCCACGTTCTCGTTTGGACATTTGCTTGGTTGCACTTGTGAACGAACTGTTTGCTGTTAAGTGCAAAGCATGGAGCTCCATGGAATCGAGAAGTTACGCGGTAGTGAGAACTGGACAATTTGGAAATTCTCGGTGAAAAATGTACTACGAGGTATTGAAAATGCATACGAGGCCTGCACTGGAGAGGTCTCAAAACCAGAGGTTGTGGGAAGCAATTCATCCTCTAATGAGCGCACTTCCTATGATGCAGCGTATAGAGTTTGAGACAAGGCGGATCGAGCGGCATGCCAAGTCTTGGTAAGGTCTATTGAATCTAAAGTGGCTGCTCTTCTCGTCGCGTGTGACTCGGCGAGAGACATGTGGTGCAAATTGCATGCTGTATTCGAACAACAGACTAAACAAGCTGCTCATACTGTTCAAGCGGAATTTTTTGGCTTCAATATGAGCCTCGCCGACGATATGGTCACTCATATCGCGAAGTTTGAAGGGTTAGTCTTACGAATGCAGCAGTTAAACGTGAAGCCGGATGAGTCATCGTTGATGGTTAAGTTACTGGACACATTGCCCGACGAGTACGAGAGTCTGAAACAGGCATGGTGGGCGAGACCTGAAGATCATCAGACCTTCGCAAATTTGGTGGCAGTGCTGACTTCTGATGAAATACGTCGTTTGAAACGAGCTGAAAGAAAGGAAGAGGCAGTAGCACTGATGACTGTAAAATCTAAAATTCAGGGAAATAGCAATTTTTCCACTTATGCCGCAGGTTCAAGTAGAAAGAAAGGGGAATCTTCACGAGAGAAAGTAAAAGATAAAAGGAAAATCAAGTGCTATGGTTGTGGTGGACAAGGGCACATGAAAAAGGATTGTCCTAGTTGGAAACAGAAGAGGGTACAAAATAAATATAGTGCGCCAGACCGTAATGATGAGGCTGATCAGGCTTTCATTAGTGAACTTTTGAATGCAGAGACTGTTGGTTATATGTGGGTTGTAGACACCGGTGCCACCGATCATATATCTAACCAGAAAGAATGTTTCTCTTCTTTTGAACAGTTTTCAACGCCATTGAAAATACATATTGGCGACAAATCCACAATGGATGCACTAGGTAAAGGGACAATCAAGTTTGAATCCTGTGTTAACGGTAAATTGCTACCGTGTCGCATGGAGAATGTACTATATGTACCCACTGCCCGGAGAAATTTGTTCTCTGTTGTTTCCGCCCTTGATAAAGGCTTGTCTTTTAAGTCGTGGAAAACTAAGTGTGAATTTCTTAAAGACGGTGTAGTGAAAGCTTGTGGCGTCCGGTATGGACAATTATTCAGACTCCACATCCGTGTGCTGAAGTTAGATGTAACGGGTGCCAAAGAGATGAATGTAGCATCGAAAGACACACTACAAATTTGGCATGAGCGTCTTGGTCATCAAAATAAAAGACATGTCCTGAAGTTTCTCAAACAACGGGGAATCGAAGCTACTGAAGGTGAAAGTTTTTGTGCCGCTTGCGTTGAAGGTAAGCAGCACAGGAGTAGCTTTCATTCAAGAAGTCAGCGAGCCAAAGAACCTGGGGAGTTGATACACGCTGACATCTGTGGGCCGATGGAGTGTGAGTCTCTGGGTGGAGCACGTTACTTTCTATGCTTTACATGCGATTACTCGAGGTTTCGCATGGTCTACTTTCTGAAGGAGAAGTCAGAAACTGCACAGAAGATTACAGAAGTGTTGCAGATCGTGAGGAATCAATGCAGACGACCTGTGCGTGTATTTCAATGCGATGGTGGTCGAGAGTTTGTCAATCATGAGGTAGAAAAACTGTTAAAGTCAATGGGTGTGGATTTCTGTGTCTGCAATCCATATACGCCAGAGCAAAATGGTTGTGCAGAGCGTAGTAACAGGACTGTGGTTGAACTCGCTCGCACTATGCTATTAGCAAAGAATTTGCCTAAAACATTGTGGGCAGAAGCAGTTAATACGGCTGTTTATGTTCTCAACCGAACAGGCCCAAGCAGTGTGGATGGAAAAACACCGTATGAGATCTTTACAAGGAAAGAGTTTCATTTAGACAAACTTCGGGTTTTTGGTATCAACTGTTACATTCACATACCAACAGTCCGTCGGAAGAAATGGGACCCAAAGAGCCAGCGTGGGGTTTTTGTGGGGTATTTTTCAGAATATAGATGGATTTCGAGTGTGGATAAAACCTGGAAACAAGATATTTCGGAGTTGTGACGTCGTATTTGAACCTGAGACTTGTGGGGGGCTACTGACGTTATTTCCAACTGACGTGCATGATGAGCTGGAGCCTTCAAATGATCCTGAAGAGGACTGCGTTACTGAACCCACTGATAAATGTGAGAGAAACCTACGGGATCGTTTGAAAATCAAACCACCTGAACGCCTCATTGAGTCAATGTTAGCTGAGGTTGATGAGCCAAGCAGCTACTCGGAGGCAATGAAATCTGATCAGCGATTACTCTGGGAGAAGGCTATGGAGGAAGAGATGGCTGCCTTAAAGGAAAACTTGACCTGGACCCTCACTACGCTACCAGGTAATCGCAAATCCATCTCTAATCGATGGGTTTACAAAGTAAAACGTGCAGGTGATGGTCACATTAATAGATACAGGGCTCGACTTGTAGTGCGAGGGTTTAGCCAGCGAGAAGGAGTAGATTATAGTGAAACTTTTAGCCCTGTTGCCCGGCTCGATACTATACGAGCTGTATTAAGTATTGCTGCCAAGGAACACATGCATTTGGCACAATTTGATGTTAAAACTGCTTTTCTCAATGGGGTTCTTGACGAAGAAATATTCATGAAGCAGCCAGAGGGGTATGATGATGGCACTGGCAGAGTCTGCAAGCTTCACAAAAGTTTATATGGGCTAAAGCAATCCCCCCGGTGTTGGAATAAGTGCTTTAAGGAAGTTCTTAAGGACTTTGGACTGTGTGAGAGTGAAGCAGATCCTTGCTTATTTTATGGGACAAATTGCCATGACAAACTGATAGTGGTCATTTACGTTGATGATGGACTTGTGGTAGCATCAAATAAACATAAAATTACTGAATTTATGCAACGTTTAGAAATGGAGTTTAAAATCACTAGTGAACCAGTGGGATACTTCTTGAACTTACACATAACTCAAAAAACAGATGGTTCAATCTTCATAAACCAAAGTGCTTATGTGGAAGAGGTGCTGCAGCGGTTCAATATGGCTGAAGCAAATCCAGTTTCTACACCAATTGAACAGTATTTGAAAGAAGAGGAAAGGAAGGATGCTGAGAAAACAAGTGCACCTTATCGAGAGGCTGTGGGCTGCCTGTTGTATCTGGCTGTTGCTACTAGGCCAGATATAGCATTCTCGGTGAACTATGCATCCCAATTCCTTGATAACCCAGAGGTAAGACATTGGGGTTTAGTTAAACGGATTTTGAAGTATTTGCAGGGTTCAATGTCACAGGGGGTTCTCTACAGTTCATCTGAGAATGGTGGGGAACTAGTTGGTTACAGTGATGCTGATTATGCCAGCGACCCCACTACGCGGCGGTCAGTCAGTGGCATTGTGTTTATGCATAGTGGTGGTGCCATCACCTGGGCCAGCAGGCGGCAACAGTGTGTGTCGCTGTCAACCACAGAGGCTGAGTACATTGCTGCTAGTGAAGCCGCAAAAGATGCTGTCTGGTTGAAGAGACTCTTTGACGAAATTTCCCCATTAAAGTGTCCCCGGTGTTGTTATGTGATAACATTAGTTCTATTAAGCTTGCTAAAAACCCTGAATTTCACAAGAGGTCTAAGCACATTGATGTACGTTATCATTTTGTTCGTGAACAACTCCAAAAAGGACAATTATCAATTGAGTATGTTCCAAGTAAAAATCAAGTTGCAGATGTTTTTACTAAGCCTGTTCCAAGAGTACCATTTAAAAATTTGCGTTCTTTATTGGGCATGTGTGAACTTTAATTTGAAGTTGAATGTGAATTATTTATTTGGAATGTAAGGGTTTTCTTTTAATTTTGCTACTGATGAAGTAAGAGTCATTTTGAGCAAAAGAGATGTTATTGATATTTGATGTATTTCTTTTGTTTGTTATTACAGCAATGTAAACTTTTTGGGGGAGTGTTGTAGAAAATGTAAAAGTTTTCAATTGCTGATTTGACTTGTTTTACGTGTTTCATTGCTCTTTTTTTTTTGGCTGACTGGGTTTCTATCGTGATTATTCCCTGTATGAGTCTAGTCTTGTTCTGCGCTGCGAAGAAGCAACAAATAAATTCATGTTGAGATAAGTCGATCTTTCATTACGGAACCTCAACAATAATCTTGGAAACTCTGATTTTATAGGACATTGGTATTTATTGATTCAATAGCAGGAAACTTTAATTGAACAACAAAGATTGAAATGCGATGTAGTGGAAAAGTATATATAACAATAGCAATTTAAATATGACTCACTGGAAATGAAATGCGCAGAAATTAACAATTCCATGATCTCATGAGATAAACAAGCTTCACATATCAATGAAAGCTGTTCGTGGTAACGTGAGAAACATGAGATAACAGTTGGAATGCAAGCATCACAGAAAATTTTGAAGAAACCAGATTTTGCACAAATTTAGGAACTTTTTCATGATAGGAGACTGATTCCATTACTATATTAATCATTCCACGCATTGAGGCACATAGAAAAGTAATGAATTTCATGCTATTGTTGTTGAATTAAATTCTCACTGTCCAATTTTAAGACTAGCAAATAAAATCAAAACACTTAATGCATCAACTGATGCAAATTTAACTGCTACAGACACGGATTAGAAGAAGCAAATTAAATATAATACTAAATGTGCTATTATAAGTGACGGACAAAGTAGGTTTGAAAGTAAACGGAGACAGAAACATTGCATGAAAATAAGCAGAGAAGAAGATGAATTATAACAGTAGGTAATACTTTGTAGTAATAACAGTAATAACACTTATGAAAGATAAAATATCTTGGAGTATACCGTTGACAAATAACAACGAGGAAAGATAAAAACATAAACGCTTGACATTAGCAGGTCCTACTGGAGCTTCAAAATCCGTTAAAAAACTCTTATTGAAAGGAACAAAGATACGGAGTTATAAAACAGTAGTCCCTCCGACACTATTATATGCTCCGTAAGTGTGGGCTTTTACAAAAAACATTATAGAAGAATATCATAACATTTGAAAGAAAGATTCGCGAAAAATATTCGGCCCCATTAAAGAAGGAGAAACATAGATAAGGAGAAAAATCAAAGAGTTAAGAGAATTGAACAAAGAACTAAATATTGTAGGAATCATCAGTAGCAGGAGATTAAGCTGGCTGGGCTACATTCGTAGAGAAGGTGAAGATACAATGATAAACAAGCTCTAAAAGAGAAAGCAGAAGACATAACACCTTTATAGAGAATTCGTTGGCAATTACGAAATTAAGAAGCATATGAGGAAATGGCAGTCCAGCTGGACATGGCGGGTGACGGTGGAATGTGGACGCGCTTGGTTGGAGAGGGAAAAGACAACCTTGGTTTCCAATGGCCACTGGGGTAACAGAATGTAAGTAAGTCGTATAAAATGGTATCTTCGATTTTTGCTCATAATAATTATGGTTTTTAAATATATTGACTGGTTTTCATTTTTAAACAGTTGGAAAATTTTACCGAACATGATTCGGTTTTTATCTAATAATCTTATTTTTCAACTGTT